>NW_026732392.1:82500-135000 GCF_028476545.2 Physella acuta
AATTTATTGTGATCCAGGTTTAAGAAATATGTTCACTTTTCTAGAGTTATAAATTTTCTTTTTTTTCTCTTTATTCTTCATTAGAAAATATTACTTTCATATAGCCAAAGCATTTTGTTCTACAAATTAGGGGTCTATGTTTGAAATTACAAAATTATCCGACTGATAAATAGAAAACTGTATTGAGACTTGAAAAGGCATTAGATATATATTTATACACAGAGGCGTAGTTAGAGCAGGGGGTGCGGACCGCACCGGGTGACACCATTTAGGGGGGTGACACCAAGGCAAAAAAGCATATACACATACATGTACGGTAGGACGAGAGAGACACACACACACACACACACACACACACACACACACACACACACACACACACACACACACACACACACACACACACACACACACACACACACACACACACACACACACACACACACACACACACACACACACACACACACACACACACACACACACACACACACACACACACACACACACACACACACACACACACACACACACACACACACACACACACACACACACACACACACACACACACACACACACACACACACACACACACACACACACACACACACACACACACACACACACACACACACACACACACACACACACACACACACACACACACACACACACACACACCACACACACACACACACACACACACACACACACACACACACACACACACACACACACACACACACACACACACACACACACACACACACACACACACACACACACACACACACACACACACACACACACACACACACACACACACACACACACACACACACACACACACACACACACACACACACACACACACACACACACACACACACACACACACACACACACACACACACACACACACACACACACACACACACACACACACACACACACACACACACACACACACACACACACACACACACACACACCACACACACACACACACACACACACACACACACACACACACACACACACACACACACACACACACACACACACACACACACACACACACACACACACACACACACACACACACACACACACACACACACACACACACACACACACACACACACACACACACACACACACACACACACACACACACACACACACACACACACACACACACACACACACACACACACACACACACACACACACACACACACACACACACACACACACACACACACACACACACACACACACACACACACACACACACACACACACACACACACACACACACACACACACACACACACACACACACACACACACACACACACACACACACACACACACACACACACACACACACACACACACACACACACACACACACACACACACACACACACACACACACACACACACACACACACACACACACACACACACACACACACACACACACACACACACACACACACACACACACACACACACACACACACACACACACACACACACACACACACACACACACACACACACACACACACACACACACACACACACACACACACACACACACACACACACACACACACACACACACACACACACACACACACACACACACACACACACACACACACACACACACACACACACACACACACACACACACACACACACACACACACACACACACACACACACACACACACACACACACACACACACACACACACACACACACACACACACACACACACACACACACACACACACACACACACACACACACACACACACACACACACACACACACACACACACACACACACACACACACATATATATACTTTGTTTCTTGTGTGTGTGTGGGGGTGGGGGGGGGGGTGACACCAAGAAGTGCCGCACCGGGTGACACCCGACCTAGCGACGCCACTGTTATACATATTTATACATAAAGCATAAGTGTCTAAACATATTATTGCTAGACTAAACATCACTGTTACTAGTTTAGTGGACTGTGTGTAACCAGCCATTTACTACGACCAAAGGTGATAAAGGTGTCAGTAGCTTTGTTGCAAGTATTTAAACTTGAAGTAGAAAAAAACACCGTTCACCACCCAGATGAAGACACCAAACACAAGTCCAACGATGTTCGTGGTTTTCGCCTTTTTAGCAACAATTTTGGCCTGAGTGTATTTTCTTTCGGCCTTCAAGTTTTCAGCCTGTGGAGGCAACGTAAATTTGTGTTGCAGGAATCATGAGAGATACAATGTGAATGTGAAAGATACAGGATTTTAGTTTTTGTATGATCAAATCTAAAAGGCGTTCAAGTCAGTAAAATGTCGCTGAGTTCACGCAGCTCTAATGGGTACCTGACTCACGTTAGGCAGAAAAACAGGTGGCTGGGCTTAGTGCTGACCACACTATCCCTACATATGGTAGGGGTATCTGAAGTAGATGAACTCTACTTCATCTGCCCCATGTGTCTCGGGCCGGAATTGAAAAAAAGATGATATGATAAGTAAAAGAATAAAAACTTACGCGAGATGAATACACCAGACCTGCTACACCAAGGGGCAGACAGCAGAAGATGAGGATAAGCACGCTACAGATCTTGTACGTGGGAACATCTTGGTACGGTTCCTACAGTCATAATACACATTGATATACTTACACAGTTACATAGATACGCATACACACACACATATGAGTATATATGTATATATATATTTATATATATATATATATATATATATATATATATATATATATATATATATATATATATATGTTGTATATATATATAAATAAATAAATATATATATATATATATATATATATATATATATATATATATATATATATATTCTATATAGGCCTACGCATGATATATGTAATAAAAATTTACAATAAATACATATATATATATATATATGAATCTATATAGGGATATATATATATATATATATATATATATATATATATATATATATATATATATAAATATATATATATATATATATGTATTATATTGTATATATATATATATATATATATATATATACAGATGTGCGTGTTTATTATATTTATGCACTTAATTAAAACTTGCAAAAAAAATTAACTTCGTTGTTTTGTGAGGTTTAATATGAATATAGAGTTCGAATTGTTCTCAAATGTTTACAGATAATTATTTTACCTACTTACCTCTGGCGTTTGTGGCCAAGGGGCATGTGCACCATATGTGGATTGGGCCACCCCTTGTGGCGTAGGATCATCTCTCCAATACGGCAAGTTAACAATAGCCGGGTTATCTCAGTAACTCTGTACATAGGCTGGGGGCTGCGGTTGATTTTGTTCCAAGTTATCGTTCGTTGGGTACGTTAGGGTTGTGGGTTGAGTTGTGGGTGTGTATGTGGGTGGAGCGTATGTGTAGTTGTGGGCATGTGGATAATTGTTGGGGTTTACTGAATAATTATGTGAGTAAGTTTGTTCTCTGGTGGGCGGGGTATCCTCTGAATAAGGAGGCGGACTGTCTACTTCATGTCTGGTATCATCGTCGTCATCGTAGGATTTGTGGTACTGTCCTCGCCCTTCCATGGCGTAATGTTCCCTTTGATCAGCTGACGTCCAGTCACCATAATCATAATAATCCTGGCAATAGCTTTCTGTGTTTCTTGCTTGACTGGAAGGTCGATCATCTCTAGACTAACGATACGAAAAAAAAACCAAATATCTGGTTAGAAATAGTACGTTTTTACCACGTTTTCTTTAACTTGCTTTCGCGTCTTTCCAATCAAATCTTGCGATCGAAATTTCGGGCATTTCCCAGTTAGCTAGCGCGCTGAAATTTTCAGGGAAGCTTTGTTTCCGATGACAACAGAATATTCAATTGTTATTATTACTAAATTGATCCATGGAAACATTTTATTGATAATTTTAGACCGCTATATAATTGTACAAAAAAAAAACGTGGGGGAAAAGGGACATAGCCCAGTAATTGTAATTTGATGAAAACAAGGTTCGGTACTCTCCCTCTTTTGGCTTACTGAGTAGTGTTCACGTGGTGTTTGTGTACAAACAACCGGATCAACTGGTGGCCAGTGTGGGGGAGACGATATGGTCGAGTGGTGGGGCACACGATTGCTAACCCACTCGACACGGGTTCAAGGCACGTGTTTTTTACGAGTTGTCTTCGTTTACCCAAAAAAAAAAACGTGAATGCGAAAAGATAAAATCGATAGCAAGATTTTAATGCAAACAAACAGACAAAGACTAAAAAGTAGAAAATAATTATCATTTAAAAAGTTTTAAAAAACCCACGTTTTCTGATTGAACTAAAAAGTAGAAAATAAATGCTATACATCACAATAATGCAAGCGATCACTCTACTATAAGCGATGAAAAACGTGGGGCGCCGTGATTTTCTTACAGTTTCTAATACTGTTGACTCTCTATAAGCTCCCAAATAAAAGTCAATAGTATTATCTAATCAATAGTAATATAACTTTTACTTCGGCGCCCCACGTTTTTACCCGTTGTTATTGATTTTGTAAAAGTAATGATCCCCTTCAAACCATGGCGGCCCATTGGCAGGTGATGTAGCATTTACATGTTTCTTGACCTCGGCATATAGAGAAATAATGTGGTCAGCACTATGCCCAGTCGCTTTTACTTTCCTTAACGTGAGTTAGGTACCCATCAGATTTGGGTAGACTCAGGGACGTTCCATTAACTTGAACCCGGATTCGAACTCGAACCTATCGGGTTAGCAGTCTAGCGCTTCATCACTAGGCAACGCCGTCCTATGCCAGCCGCTTTTACTTTCTCTAAAGTAGATAAAGTAAGTCGGGGACCTGAACTCAAGTCTTTTGTGTAAGTAGTCGAACGCCCTACCATTTGACCACGTCGTCATTACTAACTGTATGCTTTACACGTAATCCCTAAAGAAACATATCTCGGTAGCTGTTAAAATTTGGTCGAGGCACCTTGATGACAAGTGGACATGGACATGAAGGTATAAGGGAGAGAAGAGTGAGGCCTATAGTACTGGTTTATCTTTAGAGAAGAGAGTTGTTAAAAATGAGAAATAAGGAAAGATAATAATATGCTATATTTTGAAATTAACAAAATTAAATTAAAAATTAAAAAATCCAGTTGAAAAAAAGAAATTTTCAAAAATTATAGTTATATTTTATGTAAACCAGTATGTGAAAAATATTTTCACTCAATTGTTACGGCTTTGCGCGCGTACACACACACACACACATACATACACACACACACCACTAGGACATACACAAAACACAGTGCGCTTGACTAAGCTAAGTGTTTATACATTTGACATAAGACGCAGCCACGATTCGCTGCATAAAAAGAAAGATCCACACAACGATTTGACAAGTCAACCATATAAACTGTAGTGTGTTTTTATTTCAAAAAGGTTTCCCTTTATCAAACGGACATAAATGCTGTCAATGTTAATAACCAGACGTGGCGTGTTGTTAATGTTATATAGACACAAAAAAAACCAATGTCAATGTTATGTAAACTGACGTGGTGTGCTGTCAAGTTATCTACACACAAGGTGTGCTGGCAAAGTCATGAACACAAACATGGGTGTTGGATTGAGAATCAATTCCGTTCACAAACCATACAACGAACAGCTAATTAATATAGAACATATATTTGAAGTCAAATAAAATAATGTTTAATGAGACACGGAGTTGTAAAACTGACCCACAAAATGTAGGCCTACACACCTGATGTCCTCGGTCTGAGAGTTCTGGCTCGAAGAAATCCTCGTCAGCACTCAACAAGAGAGTTCTATCTCCGCCCCGGTCCATGGTCTAAGGGAATTGGTACAGAATAGAGAAGTTTTTGTGTAGGGCCATGGTCTAAGGGAATTGGTACAGAATAGAGAAGTTTTTGTGTAGGGCCATGGTCTAAGGGAATTGGTACAGAATAGAGAAGTTTTTGTGTAGGGCCATGGTCTAAGGGAATTGGTACAGAATAGAGAAGTTTTTGTGTAGGGCCATGGTCTAAGGGAATTGGTACAGAATAGAGAAGTTTTTGTGTAGGGCCATGGTCTAAGGGAATTGGTACAGAATAGAGAAGTTTTTGTGTAGGGCCATGGTCTAAGGGAATTGGTACAGAATAGAGAAGTTTTTGTGTAGGGCCATGGTCTAAGGGAATTGGTACAGAATAGAGAAGTTTTTGTGTAGGGCCATGGTCTAAGGGAATTGGTACAGAATAGAGAAGTTTTTGTGTAGGGCCATGGTCTAAGGAAATTGGTACAGAATAGAGAAGTTTTTGTGTAGGGCCATGGTCTAAGGGAATTGGTACAGAATAGAGAAGTTTTTGTGTAGGGCCATGGTCTAAGGGAATTGGTACAGAATAGAGAAGTTTTTGTGTAGGGCCATGGTCTAAGGGAATTGGTACAGAATAGAGAAGTTTTTGTGTAGGGCCATGGTCTAAGGAAATTGGTACAGAATAGAGAAGTTTTTGTGTAGGGCCATGGTCTAAGGGAATTGGTACAGAATAGAGAAGTTTTTGTGTAGGGCCATGGTCTAAGGGAATTGGTACAGAATAGAGAAGTTTTTGTGTAGGGCCATGGTCTAAGGGAATTGGTACAGAATAGAGAAGTTTTTGTGTAGGGCCATGGTCTAAGGGAATTGGTACAGAATAGAGAAGTTTTTGTGTAGGGCCATGGTCTAAGGGAATTGGTACAGAATAGAGAAGTTTTTGTGTAGGGCCATGGTCTAAGGGAATTGGTACAGAATAGAGAAGTTTTTGTGTAGGGCCATGGTCTAAGGGAATTGGTACAGAATAGAGAAGTTTTTGTGTAGGGCCATGGTCTAAGGGAATTGGTACAGAATAGAGAAGTTTTTGTGTAGGGCCATGGTCTAAGGGAATTGGTACAGAATAGAGAAGTTTTTGTGTAGGGCCATGGTCTAAGGGAATTGGTACAGAATAGAGAAGTTTTTGTGTAGGGCCATGGTCTAAGGGAATTGGTACAGAATAGAGAAGTTTTTGTGTAGGGCCATGGTCTAAGGGAATTGGTACAGAATAGAGAAGTTTTTGTGTAGGGCCATGGTCTAAGGGAATTGGTACAGAATAGAGAAGTTTTTGTGTAGGGCCATGGTCTAAGGGAATTGGTACAGAATAGAGAAGTTTTTGTGTAGGGCCATGGTCTAAGGGAATTGGTACAGAATAGAGAAGTTTTTGTGTAGGGCCATGGTCTAAGGGAATTGGTACAGAATAGAGAAGTTTTTGTGTAGGGCCATGGTCTAAGGGAATTGGTACAGAATAGAGAAGTTTTTGTGTAGGGCCATGGTCTAAGGAAATTGGTACAGAATAGAGAAGTTTTTGTGTAGGGCCATGGTCTAAGGGAATTGGTACAGAATAGAGAAGTTTTTGTGTAGGGCCATGGTCTAAGGGAATTGGTACAGAATAGAGAAGTTTTTGTGTAGGGCCATGGTCTAAGGAAATTGGTACAGAATAGAGAAGTTTTTGTGTAGGGCCATGGTCTAAGGGAATTGGTACAGAATAGAGAAGTTTTTGTGTAGGGCCATGGTCTAAGGGAATTGGTACAGAATAGAGAAGTTTTTGTGTAGGGCCATGGTCTAAGGGAATTGGTACAGAATAGAGAAGTTTTTGTGTAGGGCCATGGTCTAAGGGAATTGGTACAGAATAGAGAAGTTTTTGTGTAGGGCCATGGTCTAAGGGAATTGGTACAGAATAGAGAAGTTTTTGTGTAGGGCCATGGTCTAAGGGAATTGGTACAGAATAGAGAAGTTTTTGTGTAGGGCCATGGTCTAAGGGAATTGGTACAGAATAGAGAAGTTTTTGTGTAGGGCCATGGTCTAAGGGAATTGGTACAGAATAGAGAAGTTTTTGTGTAGGGCCATGGTCTAAGGGAATTGGTACAGAATAGAGAAGTTTTTGTGTAGGGCCATGGTCTAAGGGAATTGGTACAGAATAGAGAAGTTTTTGTGTAGGGCCATGGTCTAAGGGAATTGGTACAGAATAGAGAAGTTTTTGTGTAGGGCCATGGTCTAAGGGAATTGGTACAGAATAGAGAAGTTTTTGTGTAGGGCCATGGTCTAAGGGAATTGGTACAGAATAGAGAAGTTTTTGTGTAGGGCCATGGTCTAAGGGAATTGGTACAGAATAGAGAAGTTTTTGTGTAGGGCCATGGTCTAAGGGAATTGGTACAGAATAGAGAAGTTTTTGTGTAGGGCCATGGTCTAAGGGAATTGGTACAGAATAAAGAAGTTTTTGTGTAGGGCCACGTTCCAGTAAATGGTTATAGGATAGAGAATTGTATATAGGGCTATGTTCTAAGAAAATTGGTACAGAATAGAGAAGTTTATTTCTTAAGGGTGACGTTCAAATAAATGTTTGTAATATAGAGAGGTTTGTGTAGGCCATTTTCCCAAATTAAATGGGGGTTAGAACAATTAGGACACATATTTACTTTAACCTAGAAAATATACAAAGGTCTATTCGAGCCAAGTTTCTGCATATCATTTGGTATTTTATTTTCACAACTTTCGTTGTCGTTATCTACATAATTTCTATCCTTTCTCACGTGAAATAAAAATAAACCGAACCAAAATCGTTCATACGTTTGACATTTCTTTTTTTTTAAATTATTCCAACCTAATATTTGTTAGTTCATGTATATTTGAAATTTAAAAGATACTTAAAACAAAATTAACAATTATTTTACAAAATGTTAATATTGCTATGAACTTACATTTAAATCTCCAAATATTATCACACAGTAAAAATAAGTTTATCGAGTTGTGGTACATATGTTGTAGTTTGTGTTCTAACAACTCTTATTACTAATATATGCAAACACTAAAAATAACAATTTTTGAAGAGATTTGCTTCCAGTTGAAGCAAAATAATTGCAATCTCATTACAAAATTAAACAGGCTTTTTTTAAACAGTAGGATGAACGGATGAAATTAAATCATAACTACAAGGGTATTTTCCCACGTTTTCTTTAACTTGCTTTCGTCTCTGTTTGTTTGTCTTTCCAATCAAATCTTGCGATCGAAATTTCTGGCACTTCCCAGTTAGCTAGCGCGCTGAAATTTTCAGGGAAGCTTTGTTTTGGATGACATTAGAATATTCAATTGTTATTATTACTAAATTGATCCATGGAAACATTTTATTGAGCATTTTAGACCGCTATATAATCTATCTATATATATAATTCTCTTCTGGGATCAGTTAGAAAACAAGCTGCAAGCGCGCCTTTGCAGTCCCCTCTCTTCCTCTATATCAATATCACAACCACCCCCACCCCACCCCCACATTGTCTGGTGAGTTGTGTTCACTCTGTTTACATTTTACAATCACAGAGACGGGTTTGGTGACGGCTATTAGGGGCAGATAATTTAGTTTGAAACGATTTTAAACTTAGAGGAGGTAACTAAGAGGAGGCTGCTTTCACGTGGGGGGGGGGGGGTAGTGTTTTTAAGCAAATATTTTCAATGGCAGCATTGGTACTGTCGAATTCACAAATTATAAATTACTGAAAAGTAGAAAAAAAAACAACTAAATAGCGGCGTATGATACGCAGCGGGTCGGCTCGTATATATAATTCTCCTCTGCGAGCCATTCGAAAAGAAGCTGCAAGCGCCTCCTTACAGTCCCCTCTCTTTCTCTCTATCACTATCACTACCACCCTACCCCACCCCCACATGGTCTGCTGAGCTGTGGTCACGTTAATGTTTACAAACCGTACAGCTAGGTTTAGTGACGGCTATAAGGATGATACGCCGCGGGTCGGCTCGTTGTAGTAAAAACGTGGGGAAAAAGGGACATAACCCAGTAACTGTAATTTGTGTACAAACAACCGTAACAACTGGTGGCCAGTATGGGGGAGTCGATATGGTCGAGTGGTTGGGCACACGATTGCTATCCCACTCGACACGGGTTCAAATCTATGTGTTCTAGTCAGTAACGTATTCACACAACGTGTTTTTTACGAGTTGTCTTTTTACGAGTTGTCTTTTTACGAGTTGTCTTCGTTTACCCAAAAAAAAGCGAAAAGATAAAATCGATAGCAAGATTTTAATGCAAACAAACAGACAAAGATTAAAAGTAGAAAATAATAATCTTTAAAAAAGTTTTTAAAAACCCACGTTTTCTGATTGAACTAAAAAGTAGAAAATAAATGCTATAGGCCTACATCACAATAATGCAAGCGATCACTCTACTATAAGCGATCAAAAACGTGGGGCGCCGTGATTTTCTTACAGTTTCTAATACTGTTGACTCTCTACAAGCTCCCTAATAAAAGTCAATAGTATTATCTAATCAATAGTAATATAACTTTTACTTCGGCGCCCCACGTTTTTCATCGCTTATAGCATTTATTTTCTACTTTTTAGTTCAATCAGAAAACGTGTTTTTTTTTAACTTTTTTTAATGATTATTATCTAAGAAAACAGTTGCCAACTATTGTTCTATTAATAGAAACTAACCAAACAGGAAGTAATAACAAATACACTGTTTCAGCATAATGAACAAGCAAATAGCGAATAGACATGGAAGAATAACCTCTACAACAACTATACCTAAACTAAAGTTTACTTCGAAATACAAATACCTCACCTGTATCACAATTTCGAGAAAAACTATTTACAACTTAACCACACACAAACATCACTACTAAACATTTTAAAATTATTTTTTCTTATATACTTTTGATACTTAATTTTAAAAAATACAACTTGTAAAATCGACTTACCTGTCAGGACCTATCACACCCAAACACGGTGTTTGTAGAAATTGTGTTTTCCTGTGGACATCACAGGATGCCTCTGTGTTCAGGGAACAGGATTTACCTCCCCTTGCTTAATACCTTAAGAAAACACGCTGATGTTTCTTCATGCATTACAATAAGAGTAGTATTACCCACTTCAAATTCATTCATTTTAGAGGTGAAGTAGCAGAACGAAATATTAGAAACTTTGGGTGGATTGTAAGTATACCTTGCATGTGTCTTACACTATAATAGTGTGTGGATTTTATATATATATATATATATATATATATATATATATATATATATATATATATATATATATATATATATATATATATATATAGGTATATATGCCTATATATTTATATATATATATATATACATACATACATACATATATATATATATATTTATATATACATATATATATATATATATATATATATATATATATATATATATATATATGTGTGTGTGTGTGTGTGTCTGTGTCTGTGTGTGTTAGTGTAAGCATGTAGTTATCCTTCCCACCCAAATATCCCCAACTAAAATATCATATTCATATTACATTAGAGTTGATTTTGTGTTGTTTTTTCTTTAAACTATTAACACCCCCAAGATAAGTTAAACGCAAACCCATTAAAGATCATGTGAGAAACATTGAATGTGTGACCTTCACCTTACCTTAACACCCAAGTTCGGTAAACAGCAAAGCCTTGTAAGCGCAGTGTGTGTTGCAACAACGCAACATCCTGGACTGATTGAATGTATTTATAGCTTACCTTCAACTGCCGCACTACGCGGGTTATTACACAGCTTATATTTGTCACATCACTTCGTTTGACACACTTTACGTTGTATGTTATGTACAGTTAAATTTCACAGTGCATTAAATTTTACATACAGGTCTTAAAAATTGTATTATAATTATATTTTATAAGAAGATTATTATAGGGTATATCTTTTTTTAGTAAGTGTGTCATGTGTTATTTAAGTGATTATTTTACTAGACAGTTTAACGTGATATTTTGTACATACTATGTTATTTTTAAACGTCTGAGGTATAACGAGGTTTTGGAATATAACTCTAGTAAAGACAAAGTTATGGGACGGAGTGGCCTAGCGGTAGAGGGCTAGACTGCTAGACTACTAACCCGAAAGTCTCGAGTTCGAATCATGGTTCTTGTGAGTAAGACATCACTGAGTCCACCCAGCTCGGATGAGTACCTATCTCATGTTAGGGAAAGTAAAGGCGGCTGACCACCCTATCCCTGCATATGTCGATGTCACAGATACAGTGAACTCTACTTTATTTGTACTATAGACTCTCATGTTTGAAAGAGAACTTTTCTTTAAAATAAAGTAATGTAGTAATACTGGATCAGTGTAAAACTGTTACACTGTGCTATGGGAGTGTTTGTGGCCCCTCAGTTGTTTTTCCTAATAATATTTTGCTAATTTTCTCAGTGTCCTGTCGCCCTAAGTGACAAAAAGAAAACATGGTGTCTGCTCATATAGACTTCATTTTTAAGTACCAGATCTATAAAATTTACAATAATTTTTCTAATTAAAATTAATGAAAATTACTAATGGAATATCGTCATTGGTTGGGAATATGTTCTACAAGAATCCAAGAATTGAGACATAGTTCAGCTTTCGTTTTCTACCTTGTTAATTAGTTCAATTAACTAGGAACGACATTTTAATAACGTAGATTGTACTTACCATCAGTTATCAACGAAGATACATTAATTCAAAATTTAATCAAGTCGCTATTTAGAGTTAAAACACTTTTTAAAACAAAAGATAACTGATAAAAAAGATTTAATAAAAAATATCGTATAAAAACAAAAATATTCATATAGGCATTACAAAAAAATAATAAAAAATTATTTGTATATCATTAAAACAATATACACTTTTCCAGATTTCATAAACAATGTGATATTTATAAATAAAGTTTTCTTCTCTGTTTATGCTTGACCAGGTAAATTATTATATTTCAGTATCCAAAACGATGTTCTACGTTTTTTTGGGCTTCTACCCTAGAGATCACACGGCCTGATCACCAGAACCGGTATTTCTACCTGGCTGCAAACATCAAGTACTTGAACACAAAAAAACTGAGCCAAACAAACTCGCAGAATTTATGTTGTAAAACTAAAGTAAAGATTCCTTTTAGATCTAACGCCCTACTGGGCAGATGAAATAGAGTTCATTCGTTTCTTGACCTCGGCATATGAGGGGATAATGTGACCAGTACTATGCTCCGCCTTAACTTTCACTAACGTGAGCTAGGTACCCATCTGAGCTGAGTGGACTCAGGGATGCTCCAATCACTTGAACCCGGATTCGAACTAGCGCTCTACTGATAGGCCACACCGTTACTTGTTGTAGGGTTGACTACACAACATTCATAAATAACCATGGAAAAACTACAAATGCCTTACAGTCGAAGCTATAAGCTTTTCAGAATAATTGCTTACAACAAATATAGATATTCGGTTGGCCAAACACGATTTCATATAAAGACAAAACAAATATTAACTGCATTAAAAATAAATATAAATAAAACACATCTTTTAAATTCCGTAGCGGAATCTCATTCAAGAAACAAGCCAGCCGTGACCAATATTAAATTGTCGTTGGCTAACTAATCAAGCTATTGTTATTTAATCTAGTAATCTCAGAGGCGTAGCGACCCTTCCCGGCACCCAGGGACAAACTTTCAATTTGGCGACCCCCCCCCCATATATTTTTTTTATATTTATATTGCAGAACTGCAGCTAAAATGAGCTTTTAATTTTTTCTCCAACCCATTTTGGCGCCCACTAGGGTCGGCGCCTGGAGCGCCCCCACCCCCGCTACGCCTCTGAGTAATCTCCAGTTTCATGACTGAATTTTTTTATTGTTTTTGTTTACATTTAGCGAGTAATCAAATGTCTAATTCCATTTTAAAAATGAGATATTCTTTAACTTTCACTTGATACGAATGTGTCTGTAAAGCATGGACATTTGTAAAAGAACATTGCGTGAAATATAATAGCTGACATAATATAAGCATGTATAGAAAAGCTAATATCACTGCTAAGGAGAACCGTCCCAATATATGTACTTACATACTTACATATATATATATATATATATATATATATATATATATATATATATATATAAATATAAATATATATATATATATATAAATATAAATATAAATATATATATATATATATATATGTATATATATATATATATATATATATATATATATATATATATATATATATATATATATATATATATATATATATATATATATATATATATATACATACATATTTATATATATATGTATATATATATATATATATATATATATATATATATATATATATATATATATATATATATATATATACATATATATATATAAATAAAATGATTTATATATAACAAAAAATATAACAATTCAACCATTGTAGCTCGGCCAAAGAGCCCTTTCTTACTGCCTTTAGTAATGCCCTTCGTAACGGGCCTGTATGCTCCGGAACCTAAAGTATATGAGTACTCCGTTGAGCATCCAGAGCAGGATGCCGATAACGACGCCCAAGATGTTCATGGTTCTCGCCTTGTTCGCAACCGTCTTGGCCTGCGAGTATTTTCTCTGGATTTTTAGGTTTTCAGCCTGCGAAGAATGGTAGCACAATGATCAGTTTTAAATGTACGAGGTTAAAGTTTTTATTAGTCTCTCTCTCTCTCCCTCTCTCTCTCTCTCTCTCTCTCTCTCTCTCTCTATATATATATATATATATATATATATATATATATATATATATATAAAATTCTCTTCATGGGGACCATGCGAGACACCACGTAAACGCACGTCGTTACTGCCCCGCTCTCTAGGCATATAGCTACCACCCCCGCCCCCACAATTCTTTTACAATCGTAGAGCCGGGTCGAATTAGCAACGGCAATTAGGGGTAGATAATTTCGATTTTAAACGATTTGAAACAAAAAAGCGGTATGAAGTTCTGCTTGATCTTTTCATTGTCATCCGTAAACTGTCATCACGGTCGGCTGCTTTCACTGTGGCTGTAGGGGGGGGGGGGGAATGGATGGGAGGGTAGTGTCGAATTCACGAACTATGAATTACTGAAAAGAAGAAAATTAACAACTAGATAGCGGCATGTGATACGCCGCGGGTCGGCTCGTACATTATAATGTGATTGGGTATATCTGTGAGTGGTAGTCGTGTATTATCTGATTACTAGCATACCAGTCACGCGTTGCTGCGGGCTTAGAAGAAATATCAAAATATAAGCAAATATTCAGCAAAACACTTTAACGAATGCACACGTTAGATAATTCTGTTAAAACCCGGTTTTAACAAATCTACTTTCATTATTTCTGGCTGATAAAATTATGTTTTCTATATAAATTACATTTCTGTCGTGGAGGGGGGGGGGGGGGTACACTTTCTTTGGGGGGAGGGGAGAAATTCTTCTCGGACACATTTTCAGATACTTACAAAGGGAGAGAAAGAAGTGCACATTGGCTTCTGTATTAGTATGTTTTATGATGTAAATAACTAAGAATAATAAAAACACTTACATTAGATGAATACACCAGTCCAGCTACTCCTAGGGGTAGACAGCAGAAGAGCATAACAAGTATGCTACTGCATTTGTAACTGGGAACATCTTGGAATGGTTCCTAGTCATACAAATATATATATATATATATAGGTTAATTATCATTAATTAGTACGTATGGTGTTGGGCTTCGAAATTATTTTAAATATGATGCTTAATTAAATAGATAATATAGCAAAGTGCTCAAACTATTACCTCTGGCATTTGTGGCCCAAGCGCATACTGCCCGGCATACAAGGGCTGAGCAGCCATCTGTGGTGCATGTGCATCTCTCCAATACGGTGAGTTCACCACAGATGTGTCATCCCTGTAACTCTGTACATAGGATGTGGGCTGGGGTTGATTTTGTTGCATGGGGTAACTTGGGACAGTGGGTGGGGCGTAGCTGTAGTTGTGAGCACCATAAGCAGTCGTGGGGTAGGCTGATGTTTCATTGTGCGAGTAAGCTTGTTGTTCTTTTCGGGCCGGGAAGTCGTCAGAATAAGGAGGCGGGTAATTTACGTTGGATTTACGAGGTTCATAATCGTCCTCGTCATCGTAGTATTTATCGTTGTCTCCTCGCCCCTCCATAGCGTAATGATCCTTTCGGTCATCCTGCTGGTCAGCCGATGTCCACTCATCATAATCATAATCGTAGTAATCCTGGCCATAGGTATCAGTGTGTCCTTCTTGATTAGTGGAACATTCGTCACTGTACTGACCATACTCTTGCCTCTGATTGACGAAGGATAAACAGTAACGTTTTAGATCTTTTAGCAGTTCGTATTAAACACCTCAAAAATAGCATTGAAAAGTCTATGTATTCATACCAAATTTAAAAAAATAATATGGCAAGCGATAAATTTATAGTTACATTTAAAACACTGAAAGCTGTTTTGGAAACACTGATTATACTTATTTACATATTTTTTTATTGAATACAAGCCGCTGAAAAGCCGTTTGGAATTATTTTATCATTTCAAATATATTTAAATACCGCCGTCAACATATACTTGAAGTCATCCAGGGAGAGTAAATTAAGGTCAGGTTAAACCCCCAAATTGAAAAATGCAAATCACTTAATTTAAATGTGTTTAGATATGTTTGGATAGCTACTGTTTGATAATAAACATTAATGAAAGTCACAACAGTTGTTTTCCATGATAAAATACACAATAGTGGTCCTACTATTCCAAATTAAAAATAAAAGTTATTAAATTACTATTATAGAACTAGACGAACATTTCAAGCCTAAATAAAACCGGAAGTAATTCAGAACTTATTACACAAATGTTATCAAATATTAATTTTGATTGAAAAATATGCTTTCTGGCAACAAACATTTGGAACCATTTGGAAACAGCTTTTTCAAGCCTATTGTATGGAAAAATCGCAGCCACTGACTTTTTAAACTTTATTGTAGTCACTAACTTCGTATGCTTTGTAAGCGTAAGGGGGTGGGGAATGGAAGCAAGGGATGGTTAAGGGATGAAGGACGAAGGATATTGAATCAACAAAATGCAGTCTTTAGTTATAGAATCAAGTTGATTAAAATAAAAGATTTAAAAAAAAATGATAATTTAGACACGAAATAAAATACCAAACAAAAAACAACAAGCTAATTAATAAAACATGAATTCTAAATGTGTATTCAGCGTTGAAGCATGCGTTTTAAAATAGCCCACACCTGTATTGAGATTATGCACACCGCACCACTCAACAATTCAAACAACACTGTGCCCCAAGCTTAAGCCGAGCCTTTTTTAATTGACATTTGACGCAGACTCGATCCGGTTTAAAAAGTGCAAGGTACACGCATTGCATTCGTCACATCAAACAGGTAGATAACATTGTGATTAAAACAACTTTAAAAAGTCAATGTTTTGTTGAGAAAAGAAAAAATGTATAGTGTTATGTAAACAATGTATGTTGTTTACGTTTTGTACTCAGTCATAGTGTAATGTCAACATTACGTAGGCAGCCATAGTGTTATGTTAATGTTCTGTAAAAGGCGTTAGTGTATTGTCGACATTACGTAGGCAGCCATAGTGATCTGTAAATATTCTGTAAAAGGCGTTAGTGTATTGTGAACATTGTTTAAACCTTGTGTGATGTTTACGTTATGTTGACAGTCATAGTATTTTGTCTATGTTATGTAACATACATAATGTGTTGTCTACGTTATATAAACAAACATATTACTTTGTAAACAAACATATCGTGTTGTCTACTTTGTAAACAGGCATAGTGTGTTGTCTACGTTATGTAAACAGACATAGTGGCGTGTCAACGATGTATAAACAGACATTGTATAGTTGTACAGTCACATATGATATTAAACAGTTTCACCACTTGAGCTGTTAAGAGAAGGTTTAAAACCATACAACTGATTCTTATTATAGAACACATATTTGACGGGGACAAAATTTTGTTTTCGCTTTTCTCTGTGTGCGCATTTTTCTGTTTACGCTTTTTTCTATGTGCGCAATTTTCTGTCTGCGCATTTTTCTGTTTACGCATTTTTCTGTGTGCGCAAATTTCTGTTTGCGCTTGTTTCTATTTGCGCTTTTCCCGTTGCGCATATTTTTTTGCGCTTTTTTCCGTTGCGCATCTTTCTGGGAACCTGTATTTGACATCAAATCAAATAATGTATAATAGAACACGGAGTTGTAAAACTGAAAGCCCTGACAAAAATGTACTCACCTGATGCCCTCGGTCTGAGAGTTCTGGCTCAAAGTCATCCTCGTCAGCACTCAACAAGAGAGTTTTATCACCGCCTCGATCCATGGTCTAAGGGAAAATGGTACAGAATAAATAAGTTTTTGTGTAGGTCCTTGTTCTAGTAATTGGTTATAGGATAGAGAAGTTTATATAGGATCGTATTCTAGTAAATGATTATAGGATAGAGAAGTTTATATTGGATCGCATTCTAGTAAATGATTATATGATAGAGAAGTTTATGTAGGGCCATGGTCTAAGGGAATTGGTACAGAATAAATAAGTTTTTGTGTAGGTCCTTGTTCTAGTAATTGGTTATAGGATAGAGAAGTTTATATAAGATCGTATTCTAGTAAATGATTATAGAAGGGGTCTCCAAACTACGTCCCGCGGGCCTGATGCGGCCCTCGAAGTCCTCTCATCCGGCCCGCGGAGATCTTTTTGTCCAAGAAAAAATTGTTTGTTGGTGATGGCTGAGGAACTTTGCCCAGAAAAATCAAAGACATGCCTGGAAGAAACTGGCCCCCGAACTGAAATTTGATAGTTAATGCGGCCCTCGGACTGAAAAGTTTGGAGACCCCTGGATTATAGGATAGAGAAGTTTATATTCGATCGCGTTCTAGTAAATGATTATATGATAGAGACGTTTATGTAGGGCCATGTTCTAGTAAATGGTTATTGGATAGACAAGTTCATGTAGACCATGTTCTAGGAATTGTTTATAAAATACAATTTTAGTGTAGGTCCATGATCTAAAGAAAAGTTAATAGAATATCGATAACTTTTCTGCAGGTAATAGAATAGAGAACTAATATCGGGTGTTTTAATTGGCAAATAGTAAAGATTCCTTTTTAGACCTAGAGACCCAATGTCCAGATGAAGTAGAGTTCATATTTTTGGATAATGTAGGGATAATGTGGTTGAGTACCCATCATTTATTTCGCAAAGACACTAGATTAATTATAGCGTAACGAATTTGATTGCGACCCTTTAGCAAAGGTAATAAAAATAATAATAATAATAATAATAATAATAGTAATATTAATAATATTAATATTTTAGTAGTAGTAGTAATAATAATAGTACTAGTACTATTACTACTACTACTACTACTACTACTACTACTACTACTACTACTACTACTACTACTACTACCACCACTACTACCATACTACTACTACTACTAGTAATAATAATATTAATTATAATAACAATAAAAATGTTCATGATTATGATGCTGCGGATAATCGTGATGATGATAATAATTATGATAAGCCCCTTAAAGTATCAATAATAATAATAAACAACTATATAAACTAATAAACGATGTATGTATTAAATCAAATATTAACGGGTTCCATGATAAAACTTTTGAGAATCCTTGTTCTAAATCAAGAACTTAACCAACCAGGATGTGATGTGACAAGCCTAGGAAGGAGGATCCTGTTTGTTAAGTAAATATAAAAGGCTAGGCTTATCGGAAAACATTCTGGGTTGATGTATTTTTCATCATTAAATTGTAGTTTTCAATCTATATCGAGAACCATCATCACCTTAACACTTATTCCAATCTTATCCTTTTCTAAGCTAACTGCTTGATTTATTACTCCTATTTCTTTTGCTTTTTTTGCCTCATTCACGTAATTTTTAGCCTTAGTTTGCTTTGCCATGTTCGCATATATATTTATAATGCTTGTCCAATATCACAAAAATAAGAAACTATTTAAAAATTTCATTTTTTAAAAATCATTAACGGTAATTCAATCACTTACCCGTGTTTTGTTTAACAAATATTTTTGTCACCGAAATGAGTAAGATAATCTTCAATCTCTGTTTTATTGTTTTATCTTTATTTTCTATTTAACGGTTTTTTGTCACAAACTTTACCAATAGCTCACATGATTAAATAAAGCGGGTGTCGTTGTATCCAATAAAAAAAATTACCACTAAACCTGCAATGAAACAAATCCACAACCTACCTTTAAATTGATTGTACACGAATAAGCTGTCGCTGTCTAGCTTGTGGTAGGACTTGACTGCGCATGTCTCTTCACAGCGGCTGCAACCGGTTCGTAGGTAAATCGTCCTTCGGGCTAACCGACTTAATGCACTACTTGCATTTATATTTACATAACTTGGGGAAATGAAGAGCATTACAAGTATCTTTGTTTGCTCATGCGTAGCGAAATCACCAGGCACACAAACGTAAACAACTACGATAGATGTGTACATGGTTAATGTGCAGAAGTTGATGTGTAGGCTACATTATGTAAATTGTGATGGTTTTATACATGTAAACTATTGTTGATGTGCAGAAGTTGATGTGTACATGATGTAAATTGTGATTGGTTTTATACATGTAAACTATTGTTGATGTGAAGAAGTTTATGTGTACATGTAAATTGTGATTGGTTTTATACAGTCATGTAAACTATGGTTGAGGCGCAGGATTAGGTTATGGTTCTTGCGGAGAAGTTAATATGATTGATGTGTTCAGGTAAAATATAATTAAAGTTTAAATGTAAACTGATTAATATGGAGGTACAAATATATTGTGATTGAATTTATTAGGTAAATGGTGGCTGATGTTTACAGGTAAACTGGAATCTATCAGGTAAATTTTAGCAGATGTGTGCAGGTACATTGCAGTTAATTTTATCAGGTAAACAGTGATTGATTTGCAATAAAAAGAAATTTTCAAAATGGATGAACTGTTAATAACTTATACTGTAGTTGATGTTAATTACTTATACTGTAGTTGATGTTAATTACTTATACTGTAGTTGATGTTAATTACTTATACTGTAGTTGATGTTAATTACTTATACTGTAGTTGATGTTAATTACTTATACTGTAGTTGATGTTAATTACTTATACTGTAGTTGATGTTAATTACTTATACTGTAGTTGATGTTAATTACTTATACTGTAGTTGATGTTAATTACTTATACTGTAGTTGATGTTAATTACTTATACTGTAGTTGATGTTAATTACTTATACTGTAGTTGATGTTAATTACTTATACTGTAGTTGATGTTAATTACTTATACTGTAGTTGATGTTAATTACTTATACTGTAGTTGATGTTAATTACTTATACTGTAGTTGATGTTAATTACTTATACTGTAGTTGATGTGTACATAGACATGTAAAACGGTTTTGATGTGTACAGGCAAATTGTGGACACATTTTATTCTGTACTTTTTTGTGTGTCGAAGCTTGCTGTAATGCTGATGTATCATTCTATTTCTTGTAATCTTTCTTTTTCTATTTTACTAAGCTAACAATTCTAATTTTAACAATCTCGATTATTATCATTTTCTACCATTTTAAACAACAATCTTGAACTATAACCACAGCCAAAACCTTTGCCGGAAGTTAAGTTGCAAGTCCACTCCGAATCGTAAACACAAACTAGACTTTAAATCCTAGTACGTGTATATAACTAATTCCTACTCCATCCTCTATAATCACAACAAAGTCTTAATAGATACATTGACCGAGCTAGCAATAAGCACATAATTAAAGTAAGTAAATTATCCCTTAAACCTAATGATCTATAGGACAAATGAAGTCAAGTTCACCTATTTCTGTCACTAGGACATATTAATGGATACTGTGGTCAGCAGTAACGTGAGTTAGGTACTCAGAAGAGCTGGGTTGACTCAAGGAGTCCTACTGACTTAAACCCAGATTTGAACTTGAGACTTTTGGGTTATTAATCTAGCTCTCTACAGCAAGGTCACTCCGTCCACAATCAAATACTAAAAAGGCTAAAACGTAAAAATTCATTAAAAAAAAGATTGATCTGTTTGAAATTTAAATCCAAAACCATTGAGTAAGAGAATAGCAGAGTGAAACAATCAATTCCAAACATAAAAGTTCGAGCAAAAAATAAACCGGGAGTGATCTCCTCAAAACTTTCTCGAATGTTCTTATATAACTTGGAATATAGACATGATTTTTAATTACTTAAACTTTTAAAAATAGAATAGAATCTCATAGAAAAAAGAATTGCGCACCAAGCGAACGCCAAAACAAAATGTGCATAATAGTGCGCAATATTATTAGTACTTTTTTTGAGAAATCGAAAATAGCGAAAATTAGTACTTCCCGTAAACGGAAATTACTGAAAATTTGGCAGAAGGTAGAAACTTAGATCTTTTACTTACATGTGAAATTTCATTTATCTATCTGAAATAGTACTCAAGTTATAGGCGTTTGAAAAATTTAAAGTAGAAAAAGTACCACTTCCGGTTATCTGAAATCGCTCAAAAGTTGATCAGGATCTACGATTTTGATAAAACACTTATATATGAAATTTCATCAACCCAGCTGTAACAGTTCTCAAGTTATCGTGTTTACACACAGACACACAGACAGACACACAGACATACGGACAAGATTGCAAAATTATGTTTTTCCGTATCAGTGAGGTGTAAAATGTCGAGATTTGTGAAAATCTCGATTTATTTTTTTGCACGATTACAAGACTTTCTCTATACTTCGTATATACGAGAAAGTAAAAATCAGCATTCTTTCATAACATATAACGTCTAATGGGGATTACTCAGGATAGGACAAACTAGTATAGTTGTCCTTTAGCCTTAAAGAAAACCATAATTGTATTTATATATTAAATATATTACCATTATCTTAGTCCCGGACGTAGCCAATAACGCAAGGAAGGTTTATACCAAATTTTAAGTATTTTACTTATGGTTTCGAGAAAATGTTTACAAAAAAATTCAAAATGTGATAAAATATTAACAAAATAATTTTTGACAATTTATTGCCATACATATACCCTACAATTTATATACTGTATTATAGCAAAAGAAACATTACTACTGCCGTAAAATTTTGAGATGTTTATGACGAATAGTTTTTTTTTTTGGTGTTAGTTTTTGTTTCCCTCCCTTAGTCTGGGTGATACTGCCCCCTTAAAACAATATACACTTTTCCAGATTTCATAAACAATGTGATATTTATAAATAAAGTTTTCTTCTCTGTTTATGCTTGACCTGGTAAATTATTATATTTCAGTATCCAAAACGATGTTCTACGTTGGTTTTTTTTTTTTGGCTTCTACCCTAGAGATCACATGGCCTCATCACCAGAACCGGTATTTCTATCTGGCTGCAACCATCAAGTACTTGAACACAGAAAAACTGAGCCAAACAAACTCGCAGAATTTATGTTGTAAAACTAAAGTAAAGTTTCCTTTTTAGATCTAACGACCTACTGGGCAGATGAAATAGAGTTCATTTGTTTCTTAACCTCGGCATATGAGGGGATATTGTGACCAGTACTATGCTCCGCCTTAACTTTCCCTAACGTGAGCTAGGTACCCATCTGAGCTGAATTGACTCATGGATGCTCAATTGACTTGAACCCGGATTCGAACTAGCGCTCTACTGATAGGCCACACCGTTACTTGTTGTAGGGTTGACTACACAACATTCATAAATAACCATGGAAAAACTACAAATGCCTTACAGTCGAAGCTATAAGCTTTTCAGAATAATTGCTTACAACAAATATAGATAATCAGTTGGCCAAACACGATTTCATATAAAGACAAAACAAATATTAACTGCACTAAAAATAAATATAAATAAAACACATTTTTAAAATTCCGTAGCGGAATCTCATTCAAAAAACAAGCCAGCCGTGACCAATATTAAATTGTCGTTGGCTAACTAATCAAGCTATTGTTATTTAATCTAGTAATCTCAGAGGCGTAGCGACCCTTCCCGGCATTAAGGGACAAACTTTCAATTTGGCGACCCCCCCCCCCCCATACATTTTTTATATTTATAATGCAAAACTGCAGCTAAAATGAGCTTTTAATTTTTTCTATAACCCATTTTGGCGCCTGGAGCGCCCCCACCCCCGCTACGCCTCTGAGTAATCTCCAGTTTCATGACTGAAATTTTTTATTGTTTATGTTTACATTTAGCGAGTAATCAAATGTCTAGTTTCATTTTTAAAAAATTAGATATTATTGAACTGTCACTTGATATGAATATGTCTGTAAAGCATGGACATTTATAAAAGAACATTGCGTGAAATATAATTGCTGACATAATATAAGCATATATAGAAAAGCTTATATCACTGCTAAGGAGAACCGTCCCAATATATGTAGGCCTACTTATATATATATATATATATATATATATATATATATATATATATATAATGATTTATATATAACAAAAAATATAACAATTCAACAATTGTAGCTCGGCCGAAGAGCCCTTTTCTCACGGCCTTTAGTAATGCCCTTCGTAACGGGCCTGTATGCTCCTGAACCTAAAGTATATGAGCACCCCGTTGAGTATCCAGATCAGGATGCCGAGAACGACGCCGATGATGTTCATGGCTTTTGCCTTGTTCGCGACCTTCTTGGCCTCCGAGTATTTTCTTTGGATTATTAGGTTTTCAGCCTGCGGAGAAGGGTAACACAGTAGACTTTGTTTGGGGAATGGGGGAGAGAGAAATTCTGTTCGGACACATTTTGAGATACTTACAAAGGGAGAGAAAGAAGTGCACATTGTCTTCTGTATTAGGATGTTGTATGACGTAAATGACAAACAATAATAAAACCACTTACATCAGCTGTATACACCAGTCCAGCTATACCTAGGGGTAGACAGCAGAAGAGCATAACAAGTATGCTACTGCATTTGTAACTGGGAACATCTTGGAATGGTTCCTAGTCATACAAATATATATATATATATATATATATATATATATATATATATATATATATATATATATATAAATATATATATATATATATATATATATATATATATATATATATATATATATATATATATATATATATATATATATATATATATATATATATAGGTTAATTGACATTAATTAGTACGTATGGTGTTGTGCTTCGAAAATGTTAAATTTGATACTTAAATAGATATTATAGCAAATTGCTTAAATCATTACCTCTGGCATTCGTGGCCCAAGAGCATACTGCCCGGCATACAAAGGCTGAGCAGCCATCTCTGGTGTAGGTGCATCTCTCCAATACGGTGAGTTCACCACAGATGTGTCATCCCTGTAACTCTGTACATAGGGTGTGGGCTGGGGTTGATTTTGTTGCACGGGGTAACTTGGGACAGTGGGTGGGGCGTAGCTGTAGTTGTGAGCACCATAAGCATTATTGGGGTAGGCTGACGTTTCATTGTGCGAGTAAGCTTGTTGTTCTTTACGGGCCGGGAAGTCGTCTGAATAAGGAGGCGGGTTATTTACGTTGGATTTACGAGGTTCATAATCGTCCTCGTCATCATAGTATTTATCGTTGTCTCCTCGCCCCTCCATAGCGTAATGATCCTTTCGGTCATCCTGCTGGTCAGCCGATGTCCACTCATCATAATCATAATCGTAGTAATCCTGGCCATAGGTATCAGTGTGTCCTTCTTGATTGGTGGAACGTTCGTCTCTGTACTGACCATACTCTCGCCTCTGATTTGACCAAGGATAAACAATAACGTTTTAGATCTTTTAGCTGTTCGTATTAAACAACTTCGAAAATAGGCTTGAAAAGTCGTGTTCATGGTAAATTTTAAAACAAACCTTTTTAAAAATATGGCAAGCGATAAATTTATAGTTACATTATTAAAACTTAAAGCTGTTTGGGAAACACCGATTACACTTATTTTCATATTTTTGTATTGAATACAAGCCGCTGAAAAGCCGTTTGGATTTATTTTACCATTTCAAATATATTTAAAAACCGCCCGCAACATCTACTTGAAGTCACCCAGGGAGAGTAAATTAATGAAAGTCACAACTATTGTTTTCCATTATAAAATACACACTAGTGGTTAATGGTGTATAGCCTACTAATCCAAAGTAAAAATAAAAGTTTCTTTAATTACGGTTATGGAACTAGATATTATTTGTTTGTACATTTCAAGCCTTAATAAAACGCGGAATTCATTTTGTACTTATTACACAAATGTTATAAAATATTCTATTATGGTTGAAAAATACGCTATCTGACAAAAAACATTTGGAACTATTTGGAACCAGCTTTTCAAGCCTATTGTATGGAAAAATCGTAGCCACTGACTTTTTAAACCTTATCGTAGTTACTAACTTCGTATGCTTTGTAAGCGTAAGGGGGTGGGGAGTGGAAGCAAGCAAGGGATGGTTAAGGGATGAAGGACGAAGGATATTGAATCATCAAAATGCGGTCTTTAGTTATAGAATCAAGTTTATTAAAATAAAATATTTAAAAAAAATGATAATTTAGACACGAAATAAAATATCAAACAAAAAAACCAACAAGCTAATTAATAAAACATGAATTCTAAATGTGTATTCAGCGTTAAAGCATGCGTTTTAAAATAGCCCACACCTGTATTGAGATTATGCACACCACACCACTCAACAATTCAAACAACACTGTGCACTAGGCTAAGCTGAGCTTTTTTTTATTGACATTTGACGCAGACTCGATCCGGTTTAAAAAGTGCAAGGTACACGCATTGCATTCGTCACGTCAAACAGGTAGATAACATTGTGCTCAAAACAACTTTAAAAAGTGGATGTTTTGTAGAGAAAAGAAAAAATGTATAGTGTTATGTAAACAAGGTGTGTTTTTTACGTTTCGTACACAGTCATAGTGTAATGTCGACATTATATAGGCAGCCATAGTGTTCTGTTAATGTTCTGTAAAAGGCATTAGTGTATTGTGAACTTTGTTTAAACATTGTGTGATGTTTACGTTATGTTGACAGTCATAGTGTTTTGTCTATGTTATGTAACATACATAATGTGTCGTCTACGTTATGTAAACAAACATATTGTGTTGTCTACTTGTTAAACGGACATAGTGTATTGTCTACGTTATGTAAACAGACATAGTGTATTGTCTACGTTATGTAAACAGACATAGTGGTGTGTCAACGATGTATAAACAGACATTGTATAGTTGTACAGTCACATATGTAATTAAACAGTTTCACCACTTGAGCTGTCAAGAGAAGGTTTAAAAACATACAACTGATTCTTATTATAGAACATATATTTGACGGGGACAAAAATTTGTTAGCGCTTTCTCCTGTGTGCGCATTTTTCTGTTCACGCTTTTTTCTGTTTACGCTTTTTTCTGTGTGCGCAAATTTCTGTTTGCGCTTTTTTTCTATTTGCGCTTTTCCCGTTGCGCATATTTTTTTGCTCTTTTTTCCGTTGCGCATCTTTCTGGGAACCATATTTGACATCAAATCAAAAAATGTATAATAGAACACGGAGTTGTAAAACTGAAAGACCTGACAAAAATGTACACACCTGGTGGCCTCGATCTGAGAGTTCTGGCTCAAAGTCATCCTCGTCAGCACTCAACAAGAGAGTTTTATCACCGCCTCGATCCATGGTCTAAGGGAATTGGTATAGAATAGAGAAGTTTTTGTGTAGGTCCTTGTTCTAGTAAATGATTATAGGATAGAGAAGTTTATATTGGATCGTATTCTAGTAAATGATTATATGATAGAGAAGTTCATGTAGGGCCATGTTCTAGGAATTGTTTATAGAATACAATTTTAGTGTAGGTCCATGATCTAAAGAAAAGTTAATAGAATATCGATAACTTTTCTGCAGGTAATAGAATATAGAACTAATATCAGGTGTTTTAATTGGCAAATAGTAAAGTTTTCCTTTTTAGAACTAGAGATTCAATGTCCAGATGAAGTAGAGTTCATATTTTTGGATAATGTAGGGATAATGTGGTTAGGTACCCATCATTTATTTGGCAAAGGCACTAGATTAATTATAGCGTAACGAATTTGATTGCGACCCCTTAGCAAAGGTAATAATAATAATAATAATAATAATAATAGTAATATTAATAATATTAATAATAGTAATATTTTAGTAGTAATAGTAATAATAATAGTACTACTACTATTACTACTACTACTACTACTTATACTACTACTACTACTACTACTACTACTACTACTACTACTACTACTACTACAACTACCACTACTACCATACTACTACTAGTAATAATAATATTAATTATAATAACAATAAAAATGTTCAGGATTATGATGCTGCGGATAATCGTGATGATGATAATAATTATGATAGGCCCCTTAAAGTATCAATAATAATAATAAACAACTATATAAACTATTAAAGGATGTATGTATTAAATCAAATATTAACGGGTTCCATGATAAAACTTTTGAGAATCCTTGTTCTAAATCAAGAACTTAACCAAACAGGATGCAATGTGACAAGCTTAGGAAGGAGGATCCTGTTTGTTAAGTAAATATAAAAGGCTAGGCTTATCGGAAAACATTCTGGGTTGATGTATTTTTCATCATTAATTGTAGTTTTCTATCTATATCGAGAACCATCATTACCTTAACACTTATTCCAATCTTATCCTTTTCAAAGCTAGCTGTTTGATTTGTTACTCGTATTTCTTTTTTTTTTTTTTTTTGGCTCAGTCCAGTGTTTCTTCCAGACTTTTTTCTCCGGGGGGGGGGGGGCACTTGAAATTTTCGGGGGGGGGGGCGGTAGACTTTCTTCGGGGGGGGGGAGGACACTGTTAAAAGTTTATATTTTCTATATAAATTATATAAATTTCATTTCGTTCGGGGGGGGGGGGGGCGGTAAAAATTTTTCGGGAGGGCTGCCCCCCCCCCCCGAAGAGATGCCTGGAAGAAACTCTGCCTCAGTCATGTTAGCGTTAGTTTGATTTGCCATGGTCGCTTTTATATTTATATTGCTTGTCCAATATCACAAAAATAGGAAACTATTTAAACATTGCATTTTTAAAATCATTAACGGTAATTCAATCACTTACCCGTGTTTTTCTTAACAAATATTTTTGTCACCGAAATGTGTAAGATAACCTTTCATCTTTGTTTATATTTTATCTTTATTTTCTATTCAACTGTACTTGTCACAAACTTTACCAACAGCTCACATGATTAAATAAAGCGGGTATCGTGGTATCCAATAAAACAAATTACCACTAAACCTCCAATGAAACAAATCCACAACCTACCTGAAAAATTGCTTGTACACGAATACACTGTCACGGTGTTGCTTGGGGTAGGACTTGACTGCGCATGTCTCTACACGGCGACTGAATCCGGTTCGTGGGTAAATCGTCCTTCGGGCTAACCGACTTAATGCACTACTTGCATTTCTATTTACATAACTTGGGGAAATGAAGAGCATTACAAGTATCTTTGTTTGCTCATGCGTAGCGAAATCACCAGGCACACAAACGTAAACAACTACGATAGATATGTACATGTAAACTATGGTTAATGTGGAGAAGTTGATGTGTACATCATGTAAATTGTGGTTTGTTCCCACGTTTTCTTTAACTTGCTTTTGCGTCTGTCTTTCCATCAAATCTTGCGATCGAAATTTCGAGCACTTCCCAGTTAGCTAGCACGCTGAAATTTTCAGGGAAGCTTTGTTTCCGATGACAATACAATATTCAATTATTATTATTACTAAATTGATCCATGGAAAAATTTTATTGATCATTTTAGACTTCTATTGATTTGTACAAAAAAAGGGACATAACCTAGTAATTGTAATTTGATAAAAACAAGGTTCGGGTTTTTTTAGTGTTAAATAATTATCATTAAATTTCTTTTTAAAAACCCACGTTTTCTGATTGAACTAAAAAGTAGAAAATAAATGCTATACATCACAATAATGCAAGCGATCACTCTACTATAAGCGATTGCAAACTGCGTGCGCATTATGACAAAAAATGAAAAACGTGGGGCGCCGTGATTTTCTTACAGTTTCTAACACTGTTGACTCTCTACAAGCTCCCTAATAAAACTCAATAGTATTATCTAATCAATAGTAATATAACTTTTACATCTTATATTAACAATGACCGATAAAAAACTTTTACTTCGGCGCCCCACGTTTTTCATTTTTTGTCATAATGCGCACGCAGTTTGCGATCGCTTATAGTAGAGTGATCGCTTGCATTATTGTCATGTATAGCATTTATTTTCTACTTTTTAGTTCAATCAGAAAACGTGGGTTTTTAAAAAGAAATTTAATGATAATTTTTATACGTGTAAACTGTTGTTGATTTGCAGAAATTAATGTGTACATGTAAATTGTGATTGGTTTTATACAGTCATGTAAACTATGGTTGAGGCGCAGGATTAGGTTATGGTTCTTGCGGAGAAGTTAATATGATTGGTGTGTACAGGTAAAATATAATTAAAGTTTAAATGTAAACTGCGATTAATATGGAGGTACACATATATTGTGATAGAATTTATTACGTAAATGGTGGCTGATGTTTACAGGTAAACTGGAATCTATCAGGTAAATTTTAACAGATGTGTACAGGTACATTGCAGTTGATTTTATCAGGTAAACAGTGATTGATTTGCAATAAAAAGAAATTTTGTTTGTAAATTTTCAAAATGGATGAACTGTTAATTACTTATACTGTAGTTGATGTGTACAATGACATGTAAAACGGTTTTGATGTGCACAGGCAAATTGTGGACACATTTTATTCTGTACTTTTTGTGTGTCTAAGCTTGCTGTGATGCTGATGTATCATTCTATTTCTTGTAATCTTTCTTTTTCTTTATTACCAAGCTAACGATTATAATGTTATCAATCGCGCTGATTATCAATTTATACCATCTTAAACAAAAACCTTGAACTATAACCAATGCCTAAACCTATGCCGGAAAATAAGCTGCAAGTCTGCTCTAAGTTCAAATCGTAATTTCAAACTAGACTTTAAATCATAGTTCGTGTATATAACTAATTCATACTCCATCTTTTATAATCCCAACAGTGTCTAAATAAAAAAAAATTGACACAGCTAGAAATAAGCACGTATCTAATTATCTATAGGACAAATGAAGTTGATTTCACCTATTTCTGTGACACGGGTGTATTAAGGGATAGTGTGGTCAGCACTATACCAAGCCGCCTTTACTTTCCCTAACATGAATTAGGTACTCATCAAAGCTGGGTTAACTCAAGTAGTCATAGTGACTTAAACCTAGATTTGAACTCGAGACTTTTGGATTATTAATTTAGCTCTCTACAGCAAGGTCACTCCGTCTACAATCAAATACTAAAAAAGCTAAACCGTAAAAATTAATTTAAAAAAAGATTGATCCGTTTGAAATTTAAATCGAACAAAAACATTGAGTATGAAAAACGGAAAGTGAAACAATCAATTCTAAACATAAAAGTTCCAAAAAAAAAAACGACATACTTTCATAACACACGGAACATTAACGTCTAAGGTCTTGACAATTCTAACATACCGATTAAAAATATCTAACGAAATAACTGTCAGGATTGAACAATTTATTATGACAGATGCATGATTTCCGTCTTAAACTACATATATATATATATATATATATATATATATATATATATATATATATATATATATATATATATATATATACTGTTTGCTGGTAGGCCTATTCTGATGTTTATCCTAAAATGAAATAGTAACTTAGTTGCTCATTAATGTGGACCACTCATGATAGGACTAACTACGACAGTTGTCATTTAGCCTTAAAGAAAAACTTAGTTGTATTTATGTATTAAATAATAAGTCGACATGTTCTAGTGATATTGTTTGTTACAGTGTTGATTGTAGTCGGCCTGTATTGGCTGAGTTGTTTTGGTTGTCATATTTTTCTTGATTTTTTAAGCAGTTACATTTATGTTGGTGTTTATCATAACTAAATCGGTGGTTAATGTTCCCCCACCCCTAAATCACAAAATGGCATCCTGGTCTCACACCGGTGGTTACCCGTGGTGTCACCAGGTAATTTAAGGGCTTTTAGCCGCGTTTATTAACCAAGTCCCCAGGACTCCAATACTTGTACCAGTGACCAAACGTCTTGCTCATGTGGCCAGAAGCTTTGTTCTTGTGGCCGAATGTGTGTACTTATGGCCGTATGTCTTGTTCCAGTGGCAAGAATATTGTACAAGTGTCCCAATGTTTTGTATACGTGGCTGGAAATCTTCGTGCCGCTTGTGTGTTGAACTAGATCGTTGTGAGTACTACTCAGTATTCATGAAAGGATTTAAACCGTGTGAATTAGTGATATTTAATGTGTGATTCTGAGATTACATATCAGTGCAAGTAGTGAAGGTAGAACCTGGGAAGATGATATTTACCTGTGTGGATCCTGAGTTTTGTACATACAAGTGTGCTACTCACACTTTTATATATTGTTCTATATCAAAACAATGAATTAATGTTTATAGCCAAGTTCAATAATTCCGCATTGAATGTAAGTTTGATAATTTTTGTCTATTGACTTGTATTATAATTTTAAGTGATGTTTCCTAGAATATTAAAGACGGGCCATGTTTAATGTTTGAGTTGTGTTTTCTTTTAATTAAATTTTACTAATCAAATCCCTTATTGTTTAAACAAAGAGATATTTTTTATTTGCCACCGGAGAAGAGTATATCCATCCATAAAACATTGACATATGTATAAGAACTGCGCAAAATATAGTTGCTGACATAATATATGCATGTATGGAAAAGCTCATATCACTGCTAAGGAAAAACTTACCAAATGTATTAACTTTATATATATATATATATATATATATACATATATATATATATATTTATATATATATATATATATATATATATATATATATATATATATATATATATATATATATATATATGTGTGTGTGTGTGTATGTATATATATAATGATTTATATACAACAGACATACAACAATTGTTACTCGGTCAAAGACCACTGGTCGACAATATGAAAGCAACGCTTTCTCACGGCCTTTAGTGATATCATTGTTTACGGTCCTGTATGCTCTGGACCCGTACGTAGATGCTCACACCGTTGAGTATCCAGATCAGGATGCCGAGAGAGACGCCAATGATGTTCATGGTTTTCGCTTTGTCCGCAACCTTCTTGGCCTCCGAGTATTTTCTTTGGATTTTTAGGTTTTCAGCCTGAGGAGAAGGGTAGCGCAGTGATCGGCTATAAATTTACGAGGTAAAAGTTTATATTAGTATCTAACTATATGTTATAATGTGATAGGGCATATCTGAGAGTGGTAAATGCGTATTATCTGATTACTAGCGTACCAGTTGCGCTTTGCTTCGAGTTTAAAAAAAATATATCAAAATATAAGCAAACAATCAACAAGACACTCTGAAAGCACACGTTGATTCATTGCCCAAGATAATTCTGTCAAAACCCGGTTTAAGAAATCTATGTTCATTATTTGTGGCCGACCCAATTATTTATTCGCCTGCCTAATAATGTTTTTCATATTCTCGAAATGGAAGATCTGTCAGTATTGAAAAAAATTATAATATTGCAGGACCTAATTTATGCTTATTTGCTGTGAAGAGGATAATTACCGGTTACGTTGCAAAAAACATTACTTCTCCGGCTGCATAATTAAGTAAGTTTTGTTATCTTTGAATATGTTTTAAATTTTATTAAACAAATCTACGCTATTTAAGGACTACATACTAAGTTGAATATTCTGATCTCATAGCCTCAGACACAGCGCTTGTGATCAAACACCAGTTGATAGACCACCTGTGATCAAAGACCCTCTGCTGAGAAAACACCTGTGGTCAAACCCCCTATGGTCAAACCCCCTATGATCAAACCCCCTATGGTCAAAGCACCGCTATGGTCAAAGCCCCGCTGTGGTCAAATCCCCTATGGTCAAACCCCCTATGGTCAAAGCACCTGTGGTCAAAGGTCCGCGCACCACTTACAAAGGGAGAGAAAGAAGTGCACATTGGCTTTTGTATTAGTAGGATGTTTTATAATGCAAATGTCAAAGAATAATAAAAAAAAAACCACTTACATTAGAGGAATACACCAGTCCAGCTATACCTAGGGGTAGACAGCAGCAGAGCATAACAAATATGCTACTGCATTTGTAACTGGGTACATCTTGGAATGGTTCCTAGTCATACAAACATTATATATATATATATATATATATATATATATATATATATATATATATATATATATATATATATATATATATATATATATATATATATATATATATATATATATATATTGGGCATTAATTTATTCTCATGTTGTTGCGCTTCAAAATCAAATAAAATTTGATACTTAAATAGATAATATAGCAAAGTTCTCAAATTATTACCTCCTCTGGCATCCGAGGCCCAATAGCAACCATTTGTGGCGCAGGTTCATCTCTCGAATTCGGGGTGTTCACCACTATTTTGTTATCCCTGTATTTCCGTACATTGGGTGTGGGCTGGGGTTTATTTTTTTCCACGTTGTTGGTCTTGGAGTAACTTGGGACTGTGGGTCGGGTTGTGGGTGTGGCGCAGGTGTTGATGTGAGCATCGTAAACCCTCTTGTGGTAGGCTGATGTTTTATTGTGCGAGTAAGCTTGTTGGTCATTTCGGGCTGGGAAGTCGTCTGAATAAGGAGGCGGGTTGTCTACGTTGGATTCACGAGGTTCATATTCGTGGTCGTCATCGTAGTATTTATCCTTCTCTCCTCGCCCCTCCATGGCGTAATGATCCCTTTGGTCAGTCAGTTGGTCAGCTGCTGTCGACTCATCATATTCATAATCGTAGTAATCCTGGCCATAGCTCTCTGTGTGTCCTGCTTGATTGGTGGAACGTTCGTCCCTATTATGACCAGACTCTTGCCTCTAATTGAAGGAGGAAAAACAATATCGTTTTAGATATTTTAGTTGTTAATATTAAACAACCTCGTAAAATACGCTTGAAAAGTCTATGTATTCATACTAAAATTGTTTTTTAATGTAAGGCCTGACAAGGGGGGCGTATAAAATCCTAATGTAAATATCTACCTCTACCCCAGGCTAATCATCAATCAGGCGTCAGTCAACCGTGGCTGACCCACGGTGGTTAAAATCCTAACATTACTCTAAATTAAAAATAAACCGGGAGTGATCTCCCCTAAACTTTCTCGAATATTCTTATATAACTTGGAATATAGATAATGATTTTTAATTACTTAAACTTTTAAAAATAGAATAGAATCTCATAGAAATATTATTAGTACTTTATAAATTTATATGCTTTTTTTTTTGAGAAATCGGAAATAACGTAAATTAGTACTTACGGTCAACGGAAATTACTCAAAATTTGACAAAAGTTAGAGAAATAGATCTTTTACTTACATGTGAAATTTCATTTATCTATCCTAAATAGTACTCAAGTTATAGGCTTTTGAAAAATTCAAAGTAGAAAAATTACCACTTCCGGTTATCGGAAATCGCTCAAAAGTTGATCAGTATCTACGATTTTGATAAAATACTTATATGTGAAATTTCCTCAACCTAGCTGTAACGGTACTCAAGTTATCGTGTATACACACAGACAGACAGACAGACAGACAGACAAACACACACACACACACACACACACAGACACACACACAGACACAGAGACATACGGACAAGATTGCAAAATTATGTTTTTCCGTATCAGTGAGGTGTAAAACGTCGAGATTTGTAAAAACCTTGATTTTTTTTTGCACGATTACAAGACATAGACTTTCTCTATAGGCCTACTTCGTATATACGAGAAAGTAAAAAGATAAATCAGCGTATTAATTTTATTTGCAAAATAAACCGGGAGTGATCTCCCCTAAACTTTCTCGAATATTCTCATATAAAACAACAGGGGAACTCGGGATATAGTTATGATTTTTAATCCATTTTAAATACTTAAACTTTTTAAATAGAATAGAATCTCATAAAAAAGAATTGCGCACCAAGCGAACGCAGAATAAAGGTGTGTATAATAGTGCGGAATATTATTAGTACTTTATAAATTCACATGAGTTTTTTTGAGAAATCGGAAATATCGTAAATTAGTACTTCTGGTAAAGGGAAATTACTCAAAATTTGATAGGAGGTAGAGAATTAGATCTTTTACTTACATGTGAAATTTCATTTATCTATATGAAATAGTACTACCGCGTTTGGCGCTCTCTTAGATTCGGCATTATATACCAGCTCGGCCGAAAGTACCGATTACACTCATTTTGATATTTGTGTACTGAATATAATCCGTTGAATTATTTTATCATTTAAAAGATATTTTAAAAAACCACCCTCAACCCCTTCTTGAAGTCATCCGGAATAAACAATGAAAGTCACAACAATTGTTTCGCATGATAAAGCATACAATAGTGGTCAAAGGTGTACAGTCTAGGGTCTTAGGTGCTTTGACCATAGGGGTTTGACCATAGGGGGTTTGACCACAGCGGAGCTTTGACCATAGGGCTTTGACCATAGGGGCTTTGACCACAGAGGGGCTTTGACCATAGGGAGTTTGACCACAGGTGTTTTCTTAGCAGAAGGTCTTTGATCATAGGCGGTTTGTCAAACCGCTTATGGTCAAACCCCCTATGGTCAAAGCACATGTAGTCAAAAGTCCGCGCACCCAGCCAAGTATTGTATTAATATTTTTCGGGAAAATGGCATTCATGCAAGTGTCCATTCGGGCATTTGTCCCATTCGGGCAAGTGTCCATTCGGGCATTTGTCACATTCGTGCAAGTGTCCATTCGGGCATTTGTCCCATTCGGGCAAGTTTCATTCGGGCATTTGTCGCATTGGGGCAAGTGTCTTTCGGGAAAACGTCCGGCTCCCTGATAAAACATATATTTAAAATTAGATTAAATATTGTAAAATGGAACACGAAGTTGTAAAACTGAATGCACTGACAAAAATGTACACACCTTGTGGCCTCGGTCTGAGAGTTTGTCAGCACTCAATGGGATCTTTTTTTTTCTGCCTTGGTCCATGGTCTTGAATAGATCAAGTATAACGCAACGAATTTGATTGCGAGCCCTTTGCAAAGGTAATAATATTAATAATAGAAATAATAATAATAATAATAATAATAATAATAATAATGATAATAATAATAATAATAATAATAATAATAATAATAATAATAATAATAATAATAATTATTATTATTATTATTATTATTATTATTATTGTTATTATTATTATTATTATTATTATTATTATTATTATTATTATTATTATTATTATTATTATTATTATACACCTTATATTATACCTGATAAATCTTTTGAGAATCCTTGTTGTAAATCAAGAACTTAAGCAAATAGGATGTGATGTAACGAGCTTAGGAAGGGGATCATGTTTATAAAGTAATTATTTAAGGCTAACTTTGTCGGAAAACATTCTGGGTTAATGTCTTTTTCATCATTAACCGAAGTTTTCTATCTTAATCGAGAACCATCATAACCTTAACTTATATTTTAATCTTAATTTTTTTTCAAAGCTAACCGGTTGCTGTTATTCGTATTTCTTTTGCTTTTTTCCCTCAGTCATATCATTAGCATCAATATTCTTCTTATTAATTTCTTTTACACGGAGTAATGAGGAAGTATTTTAATTGTACAAAAACAAAACACGTGATTTTAACAAATCTCGACGTTTTAAACCTTCCTGGAGTCGGAAATTTATTGTTTTGAAATCTTGTCAATGTGTGTGTGTGTGTGTGTGTGTGTGCGTGTGCATGTGCATGCGTGCGTGCGTGTGTGTATGTGTTTTTGTTTGCGTTTATGTAAACACAATAACAGTTCCAACTAGGGTGATAAAAAATTTCATATATAAGTATTATAGTCTATTTGTATTTTTATCTTAAATTTTTTCTTAGGTTTTTTTATTTTGTTTCTTAAAAAGCCGACAAGTTGAGCATCGTAAAGAGAAAACTTCACTACTAAGTAAATAAGATCAGTATTGTATGCGCAGATTTCTTTTAGCTTTTGAACGAGTTTCGGTATACGGAACTTTACGGAAGCGGTACTTTATTTCACGATAGATTGAGTACATTTTCAGTTAAGTATACAAAATTACACGTGTAAGTATAAAGTCTTATACGTACAATGCCTTTAATGAAATGATCGGAAAAAGTACTTTACTTTTTGCCAGTTTTTAAAATACCAATAACTTTAATATCGTTTAGTTTGGTGGAGGATATTTCATATATAATATTAGATTATATCGTAGCATTCTTTGTTTTCTGGTAACTAGGAGTATTTCCGATTTCTCAAAAACCTTGAAAATTTGATAATTTTATATCACGTTCTCATAAACCATAACTTTATATTTTCTTTAGCCTCTATGCGTTTTATCAGAAAAAAACGAACGGTATTACCACAAAGTTCTATATATCTGTGGCCCCATTGCACTTTAAGTGCTATCCAAAATATAACTTTTATATCAGAATATAACAAACGGTTTAGATGATTTATCTTCCTTTTTCTTTTCTATTTATATTGCTTTTCCAATATCACCGAAATTTCCTTAAAGGAAACTATTTAAAAATTACATTCTTAAAATCATTAACGGTAATTCTATACATATACACGAAATCTTCTTAAACAATTATTGTTTCACCAAAATGAGTAAGATAATCTTCAATCTCTGTTTTATTGTTTTATCTTTATTTTCTATTCAACTGTACTTGTCACAAACTTTACCAATAGCTCACATGATTAAATAAAACGGGTGTCGTGGTATCCAATTTAAAAAATTACCACTAAACCTACAATGAAACAAAGCCACAATCTACCTGAAAAATTGCCAGTACACGAATACGCTGTCAGGGTGCAGCTTGGAGTAGGACTTGACTGCGCATGTCTCCAAACCGATTCGCGGGTAAATCTTTTTTTGGGCTAAAAGATGTCATGCAATATTTTAATTGTATTTGCGAAACTTAAACAATAAAGAGAGCAACACGTGTTTGTTCATGCGCAGCGCAATCAGCAGGAACAAAATTAAAAAGGGCTATTGTTGCATTGTTGTTGTAAAATATAATTGATGTGTACATGTAAAATATTTGTTCATTTAAAAAATGGTTGATGTGTACACGTAAAGTATAGTTGATTTGCAGAAGTAGATTGTATTTGATGTCCACAGGAAAACTGCGGTTGGTTTTTACACTTGTAAAATATGGTTGATTTGCAGAAGTACACTTGTTGTTGCGGCGAGATTTAGGTGATTGATGAACACAGGAGAATTTGGATCTTTTACACAGGTAAAATGTAGTTAAAGTTTACATGTGAATTTTATTGATATGTAGGTAAAGGTAAACTGGTTGAATTTATCATGTAAATTTGGATTGATGTGAACAGGTAGGCCCACATTTGCAGAAAAATTTTATTTTTTATTTTGTTAAATTTTCAAACTAGATGAGCTTAAATTGTGGTTGACGTGTAAAATGGTTTTGATGTGTACATGCTATTTGTGGGAAACGTTTACTCTATTTCTTTGTCGGACTTGAGTTTGCAGAGAAGTTGATATATCTTGCTATTTCTTGTAAATTTTTCCTTTGTGGCCCTAGGGGAGCAAAGGGCTGTAGTTACACCTCTCCACCGGACTAGGTTGTGGGCTGCTCACCTTATCTGTGCCCACGTGAGCCCAACGACCTTTGCCTCTACTTCTACCTTTCTTCTCCACGATCTCTTTGTCCGACCCACTTTCTTTTTTCACTGGGGATTACCAAACTAAAAATTCGAATTTATCAATATTATCAGTATTGGTCTTGGTTAACGAGGTGGTAATAGTTCAAGATGTTGTTTAAAATGGCAGATATTGATAATTTCAAATAGCTCACCACCCTTACGTCAAAATATTAACATGTACAATTCAATGTGTATAAGCTTTAAAGTGTGATTGACTGTAGGCCAATCTCATAATGGTGCCAACCGCTACCACTATACCATAATTTAATAGTTTTGTGTTTTTTACAACTTAACACAGCTATTTAGTGTTAATCACCCTCCTAGCAGGGCTGATACAAAAATCGAAGCCTCTTGAGTTATATTAACTTTTTTAAACAAGAGAAAAATGATTACAAATATTTAATAAAAAATACAGCAAAAAAACATAAATATTTAAACATAAATATTCAAATATGCATTACACAAAAAAGGCAAATATTAAACGTATCATAATATACAGCTTTTCAGAATGTTTGACTGTACTGACATTTTTAAAATTAGGTATTTTCTTCTATCTGTATGCTTTACCTAGTAGATTATTATATTTCAGTATACAAACATTTTTCACCATATTTAGAGCTCTTACCTTGGAGAATCACAAAAAAACCCTTCGAACTTATGTTGTAGGATACAAGTAACGATCCCTCTTTAGACTTATCGACATATGAGGCAGATGAAATATAGTTAATATCTTTCTCGATTTCGGCATTAAAAGGGATAATGTGGTCAGCACTATTTTCCTCCTTAATTTTCCCCAGCATGAGATAGGTACGCCATCCGAGATGGGTGGATTCACGGACTCTCCAATGCCGTGAACACGGATTCAAACTCTAGACTCTTGGGTTAGCAGTCTAGCGCTCTAGCATATAATACACAACATTCCTGTTCATGAAAAAACTACAAATACCATGCAGCCAATATTAAACGCTTTGCAGAACCAATGCTTACGCCAAATTAAAGATAGAAAACCTTTTTCGAAAAACACCATTAAATAAACCGGGAGTGATCTCCCCTAAACTTTCTCGAATATTCTAATATAACATTATGTGGGATGTCAACTCGGAATATAGACATGATTTTTGTTTACTTAAACTTTTAAAAATAGAATAAAATCTAGTAGAAAAAAAAATTGCGCACCAAGCGAGCACCAAAACCAAATGTGCGTAATAGTGCGCAATATTATTAGTACTTTATAAATTTACATGCGTTTTTTGAGAAATCGGAAATAGCGTAAATTAGTACTTTCGGTCAACGGTAATTACTCAAAATTTGACAGAAGGTAGAGAATTAGATCTTTTACTTACATGTGAAATTTCATTTATCTATCTGAATTAGGACTCAAGTTATAGGCTTTTGAAAAATTCAAAGTAGAAAAAGTACCACTTCCGGTTATCGGAAATCGCTCAAAAGTTGATACGGATCTACGATTTTGATTAAATACTTATATATGAAATTTCATCAACCTAGCTGTAACGGTACTCAAGTAATCGTGTTTACACACAGACAGACACACAGAGACACAGACACACACACACACACACAGACATACGGACAAGATTGCAAAATTATGTTTTTCCGTATCAGTGAGGTGTAAAACGTCGAGATTTGTAAAAATCTCGATTTTTTTTTTTTTGCACGATTACAATACTTTCTCTATACTACGTATATACGAGAAAGTAAAAACCGCTAAATGCACTGAAAAAAATACAACTAATTTTTAATCAGTAGGCCTAGTCGAATCTCAAACAAGAAAAAAGATAACAGTGACTACCAGATAATTGTCGTTGGCTAACTGCTCAAGCTATTGTAAGTATTTAATCTAGTAATCTCATGTTTAATGATTGAATTTTGCATTCTTTTAATTTAATTTAAGCAAGTTATCGAATTTCTTATTGTTTAAACAAAGAGATATTTTTGATTTGTCACTGGAGACGAGGATGTCCATAAAACTTGGACATTTGTGTTAGAACATTGCTGACATAATATACGTTTGCATAGAAAAGCTCATATCACTGCTAAGGAAAAACTGACCCATAATATGTACTTTATATAAAATAAACCGGGAGTGATCTCCCCTAAACTTTCTCGAATATTCTTATATAAAATAACAGGGGATGGGAACTCGGGCTATAGACATGATTTTTAATCCATTTTAAATACTTAAAGTTTTAAAAATAGAATAACATTTCGTAGACAAATTAATTGCACACCAAGTGAACGCCAAATAAAAAAGCGCATAATAGTGCGCAATATTATTATTACTTTTAAAATTTACATTAGTTTTTTGAGAAATCGGAAGTAGCGTAAAGTAATACTTCCAGTCAACGGAAATGACTCAAAATTTGATAGAAGTTAGAGAATTAGATCTTTTACTTACGTATGAAATTTCATTTATCTATCTGAAATAGTACTCAAGTTATAGGCTTTCAAAAAATTCAAAGTAGGAAAAGTACCACTTCCGTTTATCGGAAATCGCTCAAAAGTTGATACGGATCTACGATTTTGATTAAATACTTATATATGAAATTTCATCAACCTAGCTGTAACGGTACTCAAGTTATCGTGTTTACACACGGACAGACACACAGACACACAGACACACACACACACACACACACACAGACATACGGACAAGATTGCAAAATTATGTTTTTCCGTATCAGTGAGGTGTAAAACGTCGAGATTTGTAAAAATCTCGATTTTTACTTTCTCGTATATACGAAGTATAGAGAAAGTCTTGTAATCGTGCAAAAAAAAAAAATCGAGATTTTTACAAATCTCGACGTTTTACACCTCACTGATACGGAAAAACATAATTTTGCAATCTTGTCCGTATGTCTGTGTGTCTGTCTGTGTGTCTGTGTGTCTGTCTGTCCGTGTGTAAACACGATAACTTGAGTACCGTTACAGCTAGGTTGATGAAATTTCATATATAAGTATTTTATCAAAATCGTAGATCCGTATCAACTTTTGAGCGATTTCCGATAACCGGAAGTGGTACTTTTCCTACTTTGAATTTTTCAAAAGCCTATAACTTGAGTACTATTTCAGATAGATAAATGAAATTTCACATGTAAGTAAAAGATCTAATTCTCCACCTTCTGTTAAATTTTGAGTAATTTCCGTTGACTGGAAGTAGTAATTTACACTACTTCCGATTTCTCAAAAAACTAATGTAAATTTTAAAAGTACTAATAATATTGCGCACTATTGTGCGCTTTTTTATTTGCGTTCACTTGGTGTGCAATTAATTTGTCTACGAGATTTTATTCTATTTTTAAAACTTTAAGTATTTAAAATGGATTAAAAATCATGTCTATAGCCCGAGTTTCCATCCCCTGTTATTTTATATAAGAATATTCGAGAAAGTTTAGGGGAGATCACTCCCGGTTTATTTTTTGCACGATTACAATACTTTCTCTATACTACGTATATACGAGAAAGTAAAAACATAAATATATATATATATATATATATATATATATATATATATATATATATATATATATATATATATATATATATATATATATATGTGTGTGTGTGTGTGTGTGTGTGTGTGTATAACGATTTATAATACACCAAACATGCAACAATTCAACAATTGTAATTCGGCCAAAGAGCACTGTTAGACAATTTCAAGCCAACGCTTTCTTAAGATTTTAGCATTACCCTCGGAAACGGGCCTGTTTGTGTTGTATCCGAAAGTAAAAGCGCGCTCCGTTGATTAAAAAGGTTATCAAGAGCAGGATGCCTAAACCTAATCCAATGATGTTCATGGTCTTCACCTTGTCCGCAATCTTTTTGGCCTCCGAGTATTTTCTTTTAATTTTTAGTTTTTCAGCCTGCGGAGAAGGGTAACGCAGTGGTCAGTTATGAATGTTTTCATTTGGATACATTACAAATTGATTGGACATCTCTGAGAAATATAAGCAAACAAACTAAACATTTTTTTACCGAGGCACAAGGTGATTCATTGCCCTAGATAATTCTGTTAAAATCCGCTTTTAATAAATCTATTTTTATACATTTTTGCGGACCAAATGTTTTAGTATTCGCCTGCCTAATAAATATCTGCATATTCTCAAAATGGACGATCTATCAATATTGAAAAATTATAATATTGTAAGAAGCTTATTTTTGCCTATTTGCTGTGAAGAAAACAATTTGCATGTTTAAATATTGGTGCTATCCTTGAATTTGTTTTTATTTTTATTAGCTTCTACAAACAAATTTAAAATTTAACATTCAATGTAACCAAATTAATGTAAAAAAAAAATACGTCCATTTAAAATCTACATATGTGGCTGAATATTCTGATCTCATAGCTTCGGACACATTTTTACAAACTTACCGAGGGAAAGAAAGAGGTGCGCACATTCGCTCTTATATATTAGGATGTTTTATGACGTATAAGTGAAAGATAAAAAAACCACACTTACATTAGATGAATACACCAGTCCAGCTATACCTAGGGGTAGACAGCAGAAGAGCATAAAAAATATGCTACAGCATCTGTAACTTGGAACATCTTGGAATGGTTCCTAGTCATACAAACATATATATATATATATACATATATATATATATATATATATATATATATATAACACAGAAAAGTGGTCATATTATTACCTCTGGCATTCGTGTGCCAAGCGCATACTGCCCAGCAAACATGGGCTGAGATCCCATCTGTGGTTCAGGTGCATCTCTCCGATCGGGTGAGTTCACCACTGATGTGTTATCCCTGTAACTCTGTACATAGGATGTGGGCTGGGGTTGATTTTGTTCCACGTTGTTGGTCCTGGAGTAACTTGGGACTGTGGGTGGGGATATGGGCGTGGCGTAGGTGTTGTTGTGAGCATCATAAGCCCTCTTGGGGTAGGCTGATGTTTCATTGTGCGAATAAGCTTGTTGTTCATTTCGGACCGGGAAGATGTCTGAATAAGGAGGCGGGTTGTCTACGTTGGATTCACGAGGTTCATATTCGTCGTCGTCATCGTAGTATTTATCGTTGTCTCCAATTCCCTTGTAATGATCCCTTTGGTCAGTCAGTTGGTCAGCTGCTGTCGACTCATCATATTCATAATCGTAGTAATCCTGGCCATAGCTCTCTGTGTGTCCTGCTTGATAGGTGGATCGTTGGTCCCTATTCTGATCATACCTTCGTTTCTGAATGACGAAGGAAAAACAATATCGGTTTAGATATTTTAGTTGTTAGTATTAAAAAACCTCGTAAAATATGCTTGAAAAGTCTATGTATAAATACTAAATTAATTTTTTTCAATTTAATTCCCCAATGTAAATGTCTAACTCTACCCCAGGCTAATCATCAATCAGGCGTCAGTGCAACCGTGGTTAAACCCGCGGTGGTTAAAATCCTAACACTTTTTGTTTTAACCTTCATTGTCTTGTTTTTTTTCTGGAGTTTAACTTTTAGCCCAAGACTTTTAGCAATTTCCTCTATTTTTTGTGGTTTTTCTTGGATGTCTTTTTGGGCATGTGAGAGTAGAACCAAGTTATCAGCAAAGTCACCAAGTGATTGATAAGTTCCCAAACAATTCCTCTTGTCTTGTCCTCAATGGCTCTTCTCATAATCCAGTCTATTACCACCATAAAGATGACAGGTGAGATAACACCGCACTGTCTGACACCAGTTATTACCTTGAACCATTCACTTTGCTGATGTTCATGTCACACACAGCATTGGTTATCAGAGTACATGTCCTTGAGAATGTTTGTGACTTTTCCTGGAAAGCTAAATATCTTTAGTATCTAGTGATGGATAGTGGATGCTATCAAATGCCTTATTAGAATCTATGTAGTTGATGAAGATTTCCATTCCAGGAACTGTTACACTATGGCGCGCAAGACAAATATTTGGTCATTACATAAACCGTGAAGAGCTGAAGCCAGTTTGGTCTTCACGAAGGATCCCATCAATTCATTTCCTCATTCTTTGTAATAAGACTCTGCAGAAGATTTTTGCTGGCACTGACAGGAGCTTTTTAAAATTGACATATGCATGTCTCATAAAACGATCCGGTGTAAAACGTTCAGGGTACACGCACTGCATTCAACAAGTCAACCAAGTAGATTACATTGTGCTCAAAACAAGTTTAAAAAGTCGATGTTTGTTGAGAAAAGAAAAACATGGATAGCATTCTGACTACATTATATAAACACAATGTGTTGTTTACGTTATGTACACAGTCATGGTGTTCTATATAATATAGACAGCCATAGTGTCCTGGCGATGTTCTGTAAAAGACAATAATGTACTGTGAACTTTGTTTAAACAGACATTGTTGTGTTGTTTACGTTTTGTTGACAGTCATAACTTTTTGTCTACGTTATGCAAACAGACATAATGTGTTGTCTGCGTTATGCAAATAGACATAATGTATTGTCTACGTTATGTAAACAAACATAATGTGTTGTCTACGTTATATAAACAGACATACCGTGTTGTCAACGTTTTGTAAACAGACATAATGTGTTGTGAACGTTATGTAAATAGACATAATGTGTTGTCTACGTTACTTAAGCAAACATTACGTGTTGTCAACGTTATGCTAACAGACATAGTGGTCTGTAAACGATGTATAAACAGACATGGTATAGTAATTCCACAGTCATGTATGTAAATAAGCAGTTCCACGACTTGAGCTGTGTAGAGAAGGTTTAAAACCGTAAAACCGATCCTAATGATAAAACACAAATTTATAATTAGATTAAATATTGTAAACTGGAACACGGAGTTGTAAAACTGAATGATCTGACAAAAATGTACACACCTTGTGGCCTTGGTCTGAGAGCTCGACACCACTCAACGGGATACTTTTTTCTCCGCCTCGGTCCATGGTCTAAGTGAATTGTTATAGAATAGAGAGTTTAGTGTATGGCCATGTTTTAAAGAAATGTTTATAGAATAGAGGAGTTTGTTTCTTTAGAGCCATTTCGAATGCAATGGTAATAGATTATTGACGTCTTTTTTGTAGGTAATAGAATAGAGAACAAACATCATGCATTTTAATTTGAAATTGTAAACATTCTTCTTTAGACCTCCACATCCATTGGGCAGATGAAGTATAGTTCATGCTTTTTGACCTCGAAAGATGAAGAGATAATGTGATCGTTACTATAACCTAACTGAACTAAGAGCCAATCAAAGCCGAGCGGACTTATACCTGTATTCGAACTTGAAACTTTCGGGTTAGCAGTCTAGCGCTCTATAGCTATGCCACGCCGTCCCATATTTTAATTGGCAAATGCAATAGATCAATTTTAATCAATACCTTCACAAAGGTAATAATAATAATATTAATAATAGTTATAATAATAATAATAATAATAATAATAATAATAATAATAATAATAATAATAATAATAATAACAAATAAAAATAATTATAATTATTATTTGTTATTTGTTATTATTTGTTATTATTATTATTATTATAATTATGATGCTGCTGCTGATAAAGATGATGATGATGATAATAATGACAGCAATAATAATAATAAACAACTGTCTTTATTTACGTTTAAAGGTTGCTTTTGCGTGTAAACATACGGATATATGTATCAAATCTAATATTAACGGGTTTCCTGATAAAAAAATTGAGAATCCTTGTTCTAAATCAAGAACTTAACCAAACAGGATGTGATGTAACGAGCTTAGGAAGGGGATCAGGTTTACAAAGTTATTATTAAAGGCTAACTTTCTCGGAAAACATTCTGGCTTAATGTTTTTTTCATAATGAACCGTAGGTTTCTATCTTATTTGAGAGCCGTCATTACCTAAATAATAATCTAATCTTAATTTTTTTCCAAAGGTAACTGGTTGCTTTTGTTCCTATTTCTTTTGCTTTTTTTCCCCAGTCATATGATCGGCGTCCCTTTTCTTCTTCTCATTTTCTTTTACACAGTGAAATGAGGAAGTATTTTAATTATACAAAAAAACACGTGATTTTAATAAATTTCGACGTTTTAAACCTTCCTGAAGTTGGAATTTTATTGTTTTGAAAGTTTGTAAATGTGCGTGTATATATATATATATATATATATATATATATATATATATATATATATATATATATAATATCTGTGTGTGTGTGCTTGTGTGTTTGTGGTTGTGTTTGTGTGTAAACATAATAATTTGATAACCGTCGCAATTGATAACATTTCTGTATTATAGTCTAATTGTATTTTTCTCTTAACTTTTTTCTTAGGTTTTTTAGTTTTTTAAAAAGTCGATAACTTGAGCATCGTTAAAGAGAAAACTTCACATGTAAGTAAATAAGATCAGTATTGTATGCGCAGATTTCTTTTAGCTTTTGATCGATTTTCGGTATACGGAAGCGGTACTTTATTTCACCATAGATTGAGTACATTTTCAGTTAAGTATACAAAATTACACGTGTAAGTATAAAGTCTTATACGTACAATGCCTTTAATGAAATGATCGGAAAAGGTACTTAACATTTTGCAGGTTTCTAAAATACCAATAATTTTAATATCGTTTAGTTAGGTGGACGACATTTCATATATAATATTAGATTCTATCGTAGCATTTTTTTTTTTCATTTCTGGTAACCCGGAGTATTTTGTTGTATTTCCGATTTCTGAAAAGCATTGAAAATTTGATAATTTTATATCACATGCGTTTTATCAGAAAAAAACAAAACAACAAACAAACGGTATTACCGCAAACTTATATACATCTGTGGCCCCTTTGCACTTTATGTGCTATCCAAAATATAACTTTTATATCACGATATATATTAAGATTTAGATGAGCTCTCTTCCTTTTCCTTTTCTATTTGTATTGCTTGTCCAATATCACCAAAATTTCCTTAAAGGAAAGTATTTAAATATAACATACTTAAAATCATGAATGGTAATTCTATGCATATACGCGTGTTCTTCTTAACCAATTACTATATTACCGAAATGAGTAATATAATCTTCAATCTCTGTTTTACTGTTTTATCTTTATTTTCGATTCAACGGTTCTTTTCACAAACTTTACCAACAGCTCAAGTGATTAAATAAAGCGGGTATCTTGGTAGCCAATAAAAAAAAAGTACTACCAAACCTGCAATGAAACAAATCCACAACCTACCTGGAAAATTGCTTGTACACGAATACACTGTCACCGTGTAACTTTGGGTAGGACTTGACTGCGCATGTCACCAAACTGATTCGTATGTAAATCGTCTTAGAAGCTAATCGACTTAACGCAATATTTATAATTGTATTTGCAAAACTTGAACAATGAAGAGAGAAACATGCGTAGCGTAATCAGAAGGAACAAAATTGTAACCGGCTATGGTTGCTGAGTAATTGTAAAATATAATTAATGTGTACTTGTAAAATATTTGTGATGTGTACATTTAATAAATAGTTGATTTGCAGAAGTAGATATTTTACATATGTAAAATATGTTTGATTTGCAGAAGTACACTGGTTGTTGCGGTGAAATTTATGTGATTTAGGAACACAGGTAAATTTGGATCTTTTTCACAGGTAAAATGTAGTTAAAGTTTACATGTGAATGTAAAGGTAAAGGTAAACTGGTTGAATTTATCATGTAAATTTGGATTGATGTGAACAGGTACATTTGCAGGGAAGTTTTTTGTTTTTTTTTAAGTTTTCAAACTGGATGTGCTTTAATTGTGGTTGATGTGTAAAATGGTTTTGATGTGTACAGGCAATTTGTGGGCAACGTTTACTCTATTTCTTTGTCGGACTTGAGTTTGCAGAGAAGCTGATATATCTTGCTATTTCTTTTAAATTTCTCCTTTGTAGATTCATCATAATGTTTCCTTTGTGGTCCTAGGGGAGCAAAGGGCTGCAGTTACACTTCTCCGCCGGACTAGGTTGTGGGCTGCTCACCTTATCTGTGCCCACGTGAGCCCAGCGGCCTTTGCCTCTACTTCTACCTTTCTTCTCTACGATCTCTTTGTCCGACCCAGTTTCTTTTTCCTGATAATTACCAAACTAAAAATTCGAATTTTACCAATCGTGTTGATTATCAATATTTACCATTTTAAACAACATTTCGAATTTTACCACCTCGTTAACCAAAACCAATGCCGGAAGTTAATTCTAAATCTTAGTATATGTATATAACTACACCTACTTCAAAGTCAAATCCCGTATGATTGCAAAAATGTCTGAATAGAAACATCAACTCAGCTATAATCAAATACTAAAATGGTAGTGATAAATTTAGCCAGAACTAATTATATGCCGATACGAGACCTTAAAAAAATAATGCAAAATAGATTGATCTAGGTTTGCAATTGAAAAAAAAATTCCAAAAAAACTTGATCTAAGCGAAAACATTCTTCATTGTATTTAAGCATTAATGTACACTTAAAAGTAAATTTAAATCTGTTTATAAAATACATTGAAATATACACCTAGGTTTTAAAAAAACCCAACCCCAATTCGCTAAAATAATCCAGTTATAAACCAGATTTAACTACAAACATAAACTCTAAAGTAGAACTAAACATTAAAAATATAATTAAATCAAAATCACTACCATCCAGTAATAGCCACGCAAGGTGGAACAAAAAGTCAAAACATAAGAACCCGTAAAAAAAAAAGCAACAGCAATATACTTTCATAACAGACGACATTTTACGTCTAATGTCTTCGTAATTCTGGCATACCGAAAAAAATATCTTACAAAAGATCTTTCAGGATTTAAATATTTATTTTGAAAAAAGAATGATTTTTGTCTATTTTTACTATGTACAAAATGTTTATATATTATATATATATATATATATATATATATATATATATATATATATATATATATATATATATATATATATATATATATATATATATATATATATATATATATATATATATATATATATATATATACGTGTATGTGTAGGCCTACACATACATATCTAAACATACATACATACATACACACACATAGCAGAGCTAGAAGAGGTTGAAGACTTTAAGTACCTCGGCAGCTATATATCAGCAAATGGCAGCATGGAGAAAGAAATGGCCATCAAAATAGCAATAGCAGCACAAGCTTTCAACAGACTCGCTAAGATCTGGAAATCATCCTCACTGCAGCAGAGAACTAAAATAAGGATCTATAAGTCAAATGTACGTTCTGTACTCCTCTATGCTGCAGAGTCATGGAAACTAAACAAGAAAGGAGAGAGCCGACTCAGAGGCTTTGAAAGAAGATCCCGCCAACGCATCCTCAGAATAAACTGGGACGACAAAGTCCCGAACAAGGAAATATGGCGAAGGACAGGATTAAACGACATTGTCTCAGAAGTTCGAATGAGGAGATGGAGATGGCTGGGCCATGTCCTACGCATCAGCAAAAGAAGACTCCCCAACATGGCGCTGAAGTGGAACCCACCCGGAAATAGAAAGAGAAAAAGACCACTGGGAACATGGAGGAGGGAGATGGAAGAAGAAGTGCAGGCTACTGGCAAGACCTGGCATGAACTAAAGTGGCTCGCCCAGGACAGGGTGGAATGGCGGAGATTTGTTGCTGCCCTATACTCCACAGGGAGTAATGAGGTTTTAGTGTAAGTGAAATATATATATATATATATATATATATATATATATATATATATATATATATTTATATATATATATATATATATATATATATATATATATATATATATATATATATATATATATACTCTGTTGTTTAGACAAAAATAAAATAGTAACCTAGGTGCTCATTAATGGAGATCACTCAGGAATGGACAAACTAGGATAGTTGTCGTTTAGCCTTAAAGAAAAACTTAGTTGTATTTATGTATTAAATAATAAGTCGACATGTTATGTTCTAGTGATATTGTTTGTTACAGTGTTGATTGTAGTCGGCCTATTTTGGCTGAGTTTTTTTGGTCGTCATATTTTTCTTGATTTTCTTTTGTAGTTAAATTTATATTGGTGTTTATCATAACTAAATCGGGCGTAAATGTTCCCCCACCCCTAAATCACAAAATGGCACCCTGGTCTCACACCGGTGGTTACCCGTTGTGTTACCAGGTGTTACCAGGTAATTTATGGGCGTTTAGTTACGTTTAATAACAGAGTCCCGAAGACTCCAATTGTGTAACGCACACGGTGTGAATCCAATCAGCCGTGTGGACAGTCAGATCCTAGCTTTCCCAAGGGCCAGCGCTGGCCAGTCGGTGAGCGTTCATGTCGCTCAGGTCGTAATCTGCCGGCCGTCACTGTTCCAGCAATCACCCTGACCGGATCGCAGGTTTCTCACGGCCAAACATCACAGCTCTGGCTATACCGCGATGGTCAGTCCATGAGTATGCTTCCGCATTGAATTTAAATGGTCTGTCCTTCACAAGGTGGCAGCCCAAGTGCTGGTCACCCGTCACCTGGACACCAACCTTCGGCGAAACAGAGGCGAAAAAGATGGTAGACAGGTGGTGGTCGTAATGCTCTAGGGAGATAAGAAGAGGTGAGCAAAAATAGCATATATAAGAGGAAGGGTGGCTATGGGGAAGACACAGATAGCTGGGGCTAGATACTACGGTATAGGCCGGATGGTGGCAGCTTTAGGGCCGCGAGGGATGGATTATTAGCCCAGCTGATGCATTGTATCAGTAGACTGATGTTTGTACCAGTGGCCGAACGTCTTGTTCCTGTAGACAGACGCTTTGTTCTTGTGGCTAGTTA
>NW_026732392.1:140000-237500 GCF_028476545.2 Physella acuta
CCTAGGGGTAGACAGCAAAAGAGCATAACAAATATGCTAATGCATTTGTAACTGGGAACAGCTTGGAATGGTTCCTAGTCGTGCAAACAATATATATATATATATATATATATATATATATATATATATATATATATATATATATATATATATATATATATATATATATATATATATATATATATATATATATATATATATATATATATATATATATATATATATATATATATATATATATATATATATATATATATATATATATATATATATATATATATATTGGGCATTAATTTATTCTTAAGATGTTGTTCTTCAAAATTAAGTAAAATTTGATACTTAAGTAGATAATATAGCAAAGTGCTCATATTATTACCTCTGGTATTCGTGGCCCAATAGCACCCATTTGTGGTGCAGGTTCATCTCTCGAATACTGGTTGTTTATTACTGACGTGTTGTCCCTGTAACTCTGTACATAGGGTGTGGGCTGGGGTTGATTTTGTTGCACGTTGTTGGCCCTGGGGTCAATTGGGACTGTGGGTGGGGCGTAACTGTAGTTGTGAGCATCATAAGCCCTCTTGGGGTAGGCTGATATATTATTGTGCGAGTAAGCTTGTTGTTCTTTACTGGACTTGAAGTCGTCTGAATAATGAGGAGGGTTGTCAACATTGGATTCACGAGGTTCATAATCGTCCTCGTCATCGTAGTATTTATCGTGTTCTCCTCGCCCCTCCATGACGTAATGATCCCTTTGGCCAGTCAGCTGGTCAGCTGCTGTCGACTCATCATATTCATAATCGTAGTAATCCTGGCCATAGATATCTGTGTGTCCTGCTTGATTGGTGTAGCGTTCGTCCCTATCATGACCATACTCTCGCCTCTGATTGGCGAAGAAAAATGTTGACATCTTTTAGTTGTTAGTATTAAACATCCTCGTAAAATGGGCTTGAAAAGTCTATGTATTCATACTAAATTAATGTTTTAATGTAAGGCCTGACAAGGGGAGGGGGGGGGGGGTGTATAAAAACCCTAATGTAAATGCCTAATTCTATCCCAGGCTAATCATCAATCAGGCGTCACTGCAACCGTGGCTGAACCTACGGTGGTTAAAATCCTAACCTAAACCTAATTTTAAAAAAAAGATAATTCAGCGTATCAATTATATTTACTAATAAACCGGGAGTGATCTCCCCGAAACTTTCTCGAATATTCTAATATAACACTACGGGGGATGGCAACTCAGGACATAGACAATATTTTTAATCAATTTTTTAATTACTTAAACTTTTTATAATACAATAAAATCTCGTAGAAAAAAAAGAATTGCATACCAAGTGAACGCCAAATTAAATGTGCATAAAAGTGCGGGATATTATTAGTACTTTATAACTTCACATGCGTTTTTTTTTCGATAAATCGGAAATAGCGTAAATTACCACTTCCGGTCGACGGAAATAACTTAAAATTTGATAGAAGACAAAGAATTAGATCTTTTACTTACATGTGAAATTTAATTTATCTATCTGAAATAGTACCCAAGTTATAGGTTTTTGAAAAATTGAAAGTAGAAAAAGTTCCACTTCCTGTTATCGAAAATCGCTGGAAAATCCTGTTATCGAAATCTACGATTTTGATATAATACATATATATAAAGTTCATCAATCTAGCAGTAACGGTACTCAAGTTATTGTGTTTACACACACGAACACGCAGACAGACACACATACACACACAGACATACGGACAAGATTGCAAAACTATGTTTTTACGACTTAGGGAGGTGTAAAACGTCGAGATGTGCAAAAATCTAGATTTTTGTTTAGCATGATTACAAGATTTTCTCTATACTTCGTATATACGAGAAAGTAAAAAAATGAAAACATTAATATTAAAAAGAAATAATAAATACACTACAATTTAACTATAGTCAAAATAACCTCTACGCAAAACCATCAAACAAACAACGGAAACATTTCACACAGGCCTCGACATTCCCCCAGATTGTCCTTCCCTGTGCCATGGTATCACGTTCAAAAACTACATAAGCAAACAAACACTAAACAAACATCCTGCAAAGTAACTGGATGGAAAAAAAAGAGAAAAGAAAAAGAAAACATAATCAAATGCATGGACAATATATTATCACATCTATACACACTAGTTGTCCCGGCCAGGCCCTGTAATGGCCTCTGCGAAAAACCTATATGTTAGGGACCATGTTTTCTGTGTTTATTAAGCAGCATATACCCTGCTTTGACCGGGTTTAAAAAATAAATTACTTTCCTAATTAATCCTAACCACAACCAACCAAAAACAAAACATTAACACAAAAACTAACGCATACATAGCATAAATGCAAGCCCAAACACAGACTGAAAAAAAACCGGAAACATAATCACACACGTAAAGCAAACACAAAAGCAAAAACAAAAGCAAACGCACACATAAACGCAACGCAAAAAAACGAAAATATAAACACAAACGCAACACAAACATAAATATAAACAAAAACAAAAACGCCAACACAAACACAAACGCAAACGCAAACACAAAAGTAAACACAAACGCAAACTTTAACGCAAACAATAACGCAGAACATAAAAATAAACTTAAAAGGAAACTTAAAAGCATAGTGCTCAAAGTATAGCCCGGGGCGCTAAACCGCACCGTGCCCGGGCGCTGCGGAACCACCTGATTCAACTTGGTAAACGACAAAAATACCCCATCATATCCATAAGCTATCAAACAGTTCAAACCGAATGTTGGCGCAATAGGTGGATGCAATCAAATGCCTCTCAGAATCTATGAATTTGATGAAGAATTCCATTTCAGGGACTCAAATATTTGGTTACTACATGATCTGTTGGCCCTGAAGATTTTTCCTGGCACTGACAGGAGCTTTTTTTAATTGACTTATGCGTGTCGCAGGCACAATCCGATTTGCATTCAACAAGTCAACCAAGTAATTTGCATTGTGCTCAAAACAACTTTAAAAAGTCGATGTTTTGTTGAGATAAGATAATTATGTATAGTATTCTAACTACGTTATGTAAACAAAGTGTGTTGTCTACGTTATGTGCAAAGACATAGTGTTCATTATAATATAGACAGCTATAGTGTCCTGGCAATGTTCTGTATAAAGACAATAGCATGATGTGAACGTTGTTTAAACAGACGTAGTTGTGTTGTTTACGTTTTGTTGACAGTCATAGTGTTTTGTCTACGTTATGCATGATATAATGTGTTGCCTGCGTTATGTAAACAGACATAATGTGTTGTCTACGTTATGTAAACAGACATAATGTGATAACTACGTTATTTAAACAAACATAATATGTTTTTTACGTCATGTTGTCTACGTTATGTTAATAGTCTTAGTGGTCTGAATTAGCAGACATGGTATAGTTGCACAGTCACATATGTAAGTAAGTAGTTTCACGACTTCATCTGTGTAGAGAATGTTTAAAACCGTACAACCGATCCTAATGATAAAACATACATTTATAATTAGATTAAATAATGTATAATGGAACACGGAGTTGTAAAACTGAATGATCTGACAAAAATGTACACACCTTGTGGCCTTGGTCTGAGAGTTCAGGCTCAAAGTCATCCTCGTCAGCACTCAAAGAGATATTTTTGTCTCCGCCTCGGTCCATGGTCTAAAGGAATGGTTATAGAATAAAGATGTTAGGGTAGGGCAATGTTCTAAGGAAATGTTAATAGAATAGAGGAGTTTGTTTCTGTAGAAACAAATTCGAATAAAATTGTAATTGATTACAGACGTCGTTTTTGTGGGTAATAGAATAGAGAACAAATATGCATTTTAATTTGAAATTGTAAACATTCTTCTTTAGACCTCCACATCCATTGGGCAGATGAAGTATAGTTCATGCTTTTTGACCTCGAAATATGAAGAGATAATGTGATCGTTACTATAACCTAACTGAACTAAGAGCCCATCAAAGCCGAGCGGACTTATACCTGGATTCGAACTTGAGACTTTCGGGTTAGCAGTCTAACGCTCTATCGCTATGCCACGCCGTCCCACATTTTAATTGGCAAATGCAATAGATCAATTTTAATCAATTGATTACGAGCCCTTTGATAAGGTAATTATAATAATATTAATAATTGTTATAATAATAATAAAACAAATTATAATAATAATTATTATTATTTGTTATTATTATTATTTGTTATTATTATCATTTGTTGTTATTATTATTATTATTATTATTATTATTATTATTATTATTATTATTATTATTATTATTATTATTATTATTATTATTATTATTATTATTATTATTATTATTATTATTATTATTATTATTATTATTATTATTATTATTATTATTATTATTATTATTATGATGATGCTGATAATGATGATGATGATAATAATAATAATGACAGCAATAATAATAATAAACAACTTTCTTTATTTACGTTTTAAAGTTTGCTTTTGTGTGTAAACATACGGATATATGTATGAAATCTAATATTAACGGGTTTCCTGATAAAAAAAAATTGAGAATCCTTGTTCTAAATCAAGAACTTAACCGAACAGGATGTGATGTAACGAGCTTAGGAAGGGGATCATGTTTATAAAGTTATTATTAAAGGCTAACTTAGTCGGAAAACATTCTGGCTTTATGTTTTTTTCATCATGAACCATAGTTTTCTATCTTTTTTGAGAGCCGTCATTACTTTAACTAATAATCTTATCTTAATTTTTTTTTTACAAAGGTATTTCTTTTGCTTTTTTTTCTCAGTCATATGATCGGCGCCCCTTTTCTTCTTATTATTTTCTTTTACACAGTGAAATGAGGAAGTATTTTAATTATACAAAAAAAAACACGTGATTTTAATAAATCTTGACGTTTTAAACCTTCCTGGAGTTGGAATTTTATTGTTTTGAATTTTTGTAAATGTGCGTGTATATATATATATATATATATAATATCTGTGTGTGTGCGCGTGTGTGTTTGTGGTTGTGTTTGTGTGTAACTATAATAATTTGAGAACCGTCTCAATTGATAACATTTCTGTATTATAGTCTCTTTGTATTTTTCTCTTAACTTTTTTCTTAGGGTTTTTTAAAAAGTCGATAACTTGAGCATCGTTAAAGAGAAAATTCACATATAAGTAAATAAGACCAGTATTGTATGCGCAGATTTCTTTTAGCTTTTGAACGATTTTCGGTATAAGGAAGGGGTACTTTATTTCATCATAGATTGAGTACATTTTCAGTTAAGAATAGAAAATGACACGTATAAGTGTAAGGTCTTATACTTACAACGCCTTTAATCCAAAGATCGGAAAAGGTACTTAACTTTTTGCAGGTTTCTAAAATACCAATAACTTTAATATCATTTAGTAATGTGGACGTCATTTCATATATAATATTAGATTCTATCGTAGTATTTTTTTCATTTCTGGTAACCCGAAGTATTTTGCTGTATTTCCGATTTGTCAAAAACATTGAAAATTTGATAATTTATATCACATTCCCATAAAGCATAATTTTAAATTTTCTTTAGCCTCTATGCGTTTTATCAGAAAAAAAACGAACGGTATTACCGCAAACTTATATATATATATATACATATATATATATATATATATATATATATATATATATATATATATATATATATATATATATACATATATATATATATATATATATATATATATATATATATATATATATATATATATATATATATATATATATATATGGCCCCATTGCACTTTAAGTGCTATCACGATATCTATTAAGATTTAGATGAGCTCTCTTCCTTTTCCTTTTCTATTTAAATTGCTTGTCCAATATCACCGAAATTTCCTTAAAGGAAAGTATTTTATATAACATACTTAAAATCATGAACGGTAATTCTATGCATATACACGTTGTTATGCTCAGCTTTCCATTTCATTTTGGAACCAGGTATAACACATTTGAAAACACAGTTCAAATGTAATAGTCAAATATAATTTCTAACTTCTACAGGGAAACAAAGGTAACATTCAAACCAAAAACACTCCTACGCTCAGGTTTTCTATTCAACGCTCCTAAGTTCCGGTTACGCTCAACACACGCTGCTTACACACTACAGATCACACACTTCTTTCTCCGCTTGCATACCACTTACAATGGGAGGCCACTCTCACACACTTTATATAAACTTCTACACCACACACGTGTTCTTCTTAACCAATTACTGTATCACCAAAATGAGTAAGATAATCTTCAATCTCTGTTTTATTGTTTATCTTTATTTTCGATTCAACGGTTCTTGTCACAAAGTTTACCAACAGCTCACATGATTAAATAAAGCGGGTATCTTGGTAACCAATAAAAAAAAGTACCACCAAACCTGCAATGAAACAAATCCACAACCTACCTGGAAAATTGCTTGTACACGAATACACTGTCACCGTGTAACTTCGGCTAGGACTTGACTGCGCATGTCACCAAACTGATTCGTATGTAAATCGTCTTAGAAGCTAATCGACTTAACGCAATATTTATAATTGTATTTGCAAAACTTGAACAATGAAGAGAGATTGTAACCGGCTATGGTTGCTGAGTAATTGTAAAATATAATTAATGTGTACTTGTAAAATATTTGTGATGTGTACATTTAATATATAGTTGATTTGCAGAAGTAGATATTTTACACATGTAAAATATGGTTGATTTGCAGGAGTACACTGGTTGTTGCTGCGAAATGTATGTGATTTAGGAACACGGGTAAATTTGGATCCTTTTCACAGGTAAAATGTAGTTAAAGTTTACATGTGAATTTTATTGATATGTAGGTAAAGGTAAATTGGTTGAATTTATCATGTAAATTTGGATTGATATGAACAGGTACATTTGCAGGGAAATTTTATTTTTATTTTTTTAAGTTTTCAAACTGGATGTGCTTTAATTGTGGTTGATGTGTAAAATGGTTTTGATGTGTACAGGCAATTTTTGGGCAACGTTTACTCTATTTCCTTGTCGGACTTGAGTTTGCAGAGAAGCTGATATATCTTGCTATTTCTTTTAAATTTCTCCTTTGTAGATTCATCATAATGTTTCCTTTGTGGTCCTAGGGGAGCAAAGGGCTTCAGTTACACTTCTCCACCGGACTAGGTTGTGGGCAGCTCCCTTTATCTGTGCCCACGTGAGCCCAGCGGCCTTTGCCTCTACTTCTACCTTTCTTCTCCACGATGTATTTGTCCGACCCAGTTTCTTTTTCCTGAGGATTACCAAACTAAAAATTCGAATTTTACCAATCGTGTTGATTATCAATATTTACCGTTTTAAACAACATTTTAAACTTCACCACCTCGTTAACCAAAACCAATGCCGGAAGTTAATTCTAAATCTTAGTATATGTATATAACTACACCTACTTCAAAGTCAAATCCCGTATGATCGCAAAAATGTCATCCCAGCTATAATCAAATACTAAAATGGTAGTGATAAATTTAGCCAGAACTAATTATATGCCGATACGAGACCTTAAAAAAATAATGCAAAATAGATTGATCTAGGTTTGCAATTGAAAAAAAGAAGTCCAAAAAACTTGATCAAAGCGAAAACATTATTCATTGTATTTAAGTATGAATGTACACTTAAAAGTAAATTTAAATCTGTTTATAAAATACATTGAAATATACACCTAGGTTTTAAAAAAAACCCAACCCCAATTCGCTAAAATAATCCAGTTATAAACCAGATTTAACTACAAACATAAAATCTAAAGTAGAACTAAACATTAAAAATATAATTAAACCAAAATCACTACCATCCACTAAGAGCCACGCAAGGTGGAATAAAAAGTCAAAACATAAGAGCCCGTACAAAAAAAAAAAAAACATTTATGAACATACCATAAAATTGAAAAAAAAGTGTATCAACATTTATAAAATTTCTAAAATTGTGTCTGAAATGTATTTGCATTTTGTCCTTTAGTTCTCATAGCGTTCCTTGATTTGGAAAACTCAGTTACTTCCCTTTAAAGAACCATTAAATCGGGGGAAGAAAGAATTTACTTTTTATTACTTTGTTTTGCTGGGTAAGAAAAAAAAATAACATAATTAGCGGGGATTGATTAAGTGCAATGTCGTTGGTATTTTTAATACTGCCTTTCTTTTATTTACTCTATACACTGAACATACAGTTTACTAATTATTTTTTTAAATCAATAACATTTAATAAGCCAGGTCCTACAAATCCTATATGTTTATTTATTTCCATTTACGGATAAGCTTGGAGCATTATAATTTTGTTCACTAAATTAAATCAGACGCGTCCGCCGGCGCCCCTGCACCGTTCGATTTGGCGCCCTGGGCTATCATGTGAGCGCTATGCTGCATAATTTTGTTTTAAACAGTTCGATAGACTATGGATAAGACAGGTTATTATAGTCTTTAAGTGAATTAAATCCGGGCGTCTTCCGGCACCCCGACAGGGTGCAATTTGGCGCCCAGGGCCTTCCCGTGTACGCTATTGTACCTACGTTCGCGTAAGTGAGTTCAAAAGACTATGAATTATTTGGGTACTATAGTCGTGTACTAAGTTGAATCATGGTGCGATTTGGCGCTCCGGGCTAGACTGGACACTTTGAGTTTATCTTTGCGTTTGTGTTTTCTTTGTGCTTGAGTTTGGGTTTGCGTTTGTGGTTGTGTTTGCGTTTGGATTTGGGTTTGGGCTTGTTTTAGTTTGCTTTTTTTCTTTGCGTTTGTGTTTTCGTTTGCTTTTTTTCTTTGCGTTTGTGTTTTCTTTGTGTTTGTGATTGTGTTTGTGTTTGTTTTTGTGTTTTCGTTTGTGTTTGTTTTGTGTTAGTGTTATGTTTGCGTTTTTTGTGTGTGTGGTTGGTTGTGGTTAGGGTGGGCAATGCTGGATAAATGCTGATTACTAAACACACAAGTTATGGTCCTTTACAGATACGTTTTTCAGAGATGCCAGTGCAGGGCCTGGCCGGGACGGCTAGTATATATATATATATATATATATATATATATATATATATATATATATATATATATATATATGTTTTTATTTACAATAGAGTTTCATAACTAAAAACCATTTCGCGCCTATTGAACGTGATGACGCGATATTGAGTGTGGTGTGGTTGGATAGAAATGCCTACTAATTTGGTCAAAATTTTAGTTAATTCATAAAAAATTAATTAGGCATCCAATTAAGTCAATTTTAATTTCAGATTGCACTCTCTTCATGTCTTGACCCACGTACCAATTACGAACCGTATCTGTCAGTTAGAAGTGTCCGAATTTTCGCTCCGGCGTTTCGATCTAGACTGACGACAGACTGACGACAGAGGAAGTGAGTTAAATAAAAGCTTGTAAAAACGTTTTAATAACAAGCTTTGATGTACTAATGCAGGGGTCGGCAACCTGCGTCTCGCGAGCCGCATGCGGCTCTTTTGATATCAAGATGCGGCTCTCGAGCTCCTTGAACAAATACTATTAATGAAAAAAAAATATTTGAAATTAAAAAAAATGTTAGTGGCTCTTTAAAACCAGGGAAATTTTGAAAATTGTAACTTTTGGCTCTTCCGCTTCAAAAGGTTGCCGACCCCTGTACTAATGCACTAAAAAGAAGAAAATAAATTATAGACTACTATTTAAATAACTAGGAAGAAAAGCGTAAGTCACTGGGTCTCTTTCTAAACATTAGTAAAGGTATCCAATAGATACTAAAGTGACCCACTCTTTTCTTTCTAGTATATACGCGAAAGTAAAAAGCTAAACCGTAAAAATTGATTTGAAAAAGATTGATCAATTTTAAATTTAAATCGAACAACATTTCGTATGAAAAACGTAAAGTGAAACAATCATGTCTAAACATAAAAGTTCGAACCAAAAACAATCAGCATAGGGCCTACTTTCATAACACGCGGAACATTAACGTCTAAGGTCTTGACAATTCTAGCATACCGATTAAAATATCTAACGAAATAACTGTCAGGATCAGGATTGAACAATTCAATTTATTATGACAGATGCATGATTTCCGTCTTAAACTATATATATATATATATATATATATATATATATATATATATATATATATATATATATATATATATATATATATAATGTTGGCTAATAGGCCTACTCTGTTGTTTATACTAAAATAAAATAGTAACTTAGTTGCTCATTAATGAGATCACTCAGGATAAGACAAACTAAGATAGTTGTCATCTAGTCTTAAAGAAAACCTTAGTTGTATTTATGTATTAAATATTAAGTCGACATGTTCTAGTGATATCGTTTGTTACAGTGTTGATTGTAGTCGGCGTATTTTGGCAGAGTTGTTTTGGTTGTCATATTTTTCTTGATTTTTTTTGTAGTTAAATTTATGTTGGTGTTTATCATAACTAAATCGGGCGTTAATGTTCCCCCACCCCTAAATCACAAAGTGGCATCCTGGTCTCACACCGGTGGTTACCCGTGGTGTCAGCAGGTAATTTATGGGCTTTTGTCCACGTTTATTAACCAAGTCCCCAGGACTCCAATTGTGTAACGCCCACGGTGTGAATCCAATCAGCTGTGTGGTTGTCCAGACCCTAGCTTTCCCACGGCCATCGCTGGCCAGTCGGTAAGCGTTCAGGACGTAAACTGCCGGCCGTCACTGTAACAAACGTCGCACCAGCAATCACCCTGGCCGGATCCCAGGTTTCTCACTGACAAACATCACAGCTCTGGCTATACCGCGATGGTCAGTCCATAAGCATGCTTCCGTATTAAATATTAATGGCCTGCCCAGCACAATGGTGGCAGACCTAGCGCTGGTCACCCGTCTCCTAAATGTATGAGCTAAGGGCCAGGACCCCAAAATTCGGGTCGCTCCGACCCAAACACATGGTAGAGAGGTGGTGGTCACATCGCTCTAGGGAGATGAAAAGGGGTGAGCAAAACAAGCCTATAAAAGAGGAACGGTGGCTGTGGGAAGATAGCTGGGGCTAGATACTACGGTATAGGCCTTGGATGGTGGCAGCTTAAAGGCCGCGAAGGATGGCTTATTAGCCCAGCCGATGTCTTGTATCTGTAGCTGATGTTTGTACCTGTTGCCTGATGTTTGTACCAGTGGCCGAACGTCTTGTTCATGTGGACAGACGCTTTGTTCTTGTGGCCAGTTATGTGTACCTATGACCTGATGTTTTATTGCCATGGCCAGATGCCTTGTTTCTGTGGCCAGATGATTGTAGCAGTGGCCCAATGTTTTGTTTACGTGGCTGGAAATCTTCGTGCCGATTGTGTGTCGAACTAGATCGTTGTGAGTACTACTGAGTATTCATGAAAGGATTTAAACCGTGTTTGAATTAGTGGAATTAGAACAAGGGATGATGATATTTAATGTGTGATTCTGAGATTACTAATCAGTGCAAGTAGTGAAGGTAGAACCTGCGAAGATTACATTTACTTGTGTGAATTCTGATTTTTGTACATAGAGGTGTGCTACTCACACTTTTATATATTGTTCTTTATCAAAACAATGAATTAATGTTAGTAGCCAAGGTGAAAATCCCGCATTGAATGTAAGTTTGGTTATTCCCACGTTTTCTTTAACTTGCTTTCGCGTCTGTTTGGTTCTCCAATCAAATCTTGCGATCGATATTTCAGGCACTTCCCAGTTAGCTAGCGCGCTGAAATTTTCAGGGAAGCTTTGTTTCCGATGACCATAGAATATTCAATTGTTATTATTACTAAATTGATCCATGGAAACATTTTATTGAGCATTTTAGACCGCTATATATTGAGCATTTTAGACCGCTATATAATTGTAGTAAAAACGTGGGGAAAAGGGGACATAACCCAGTAACTGTAATTTGATGAAAACAAGGTTCGGTACTCTCCCTCTTTGCTTACTGAGTAGTGTTCACGCGGTGTTTGTGTACAAACAACCGTAACAAATGGTGGCCAGAATGGGGGAGACGATATGGTCGAGTGGTTGGGCACACGATTGCTATCCCACTCGACACGGGTTCAAATCTATGTGTTCTAGTCAGTAACGTATTCACACAACGTGTTTTTTACGAGTTGTCTTTTTACGAGTTGTCTTCGTTTACCCAAAAATAAGTGAAAAGATAAAATCGATAGCAAGATTTTAATGCAAACAAACAGACAAAGACTAAAAAGTAGAAAATAATAATCATTAAAAAAGTTTTAAAAAACCCACTTTTTCTGATTGAACTAAAAAGTAGAAAATAATTGATATACATCACAATAATGCAAGCGATCACTCTACTATAAGCGATCAAAAATGTGGGGCGCCGTGATTTTCTTACAGTTTCTAATACTGTTGACTCTCTACAAGGTCCCTAATAAAAGTCAATAGTATTATCTAATCAATAGTAATATAACTTTTACTTCGGCGCCCCACGTTTTTCATCGCTTATAGTAGAGTGATCGCTTGCATTATTGTGATGTATAGCAATTATTTTCTACTTTTTAGTTCAATCAGAAAACGTGGGTTTTTAAAAACTATTTTAATGATTATTATTTTTGTCTTTTGACTTGTATTAGAATGTTAAGTGATGTTCTTGAATATTAAAGACGGGCCATTTTTTATTTATATTGTTTTCTCTGCTTTCAAAAATGCAAAACTATGTAAGGTCTAATGAATGTAAATAAATGTAATGAAATGTGGGTTAACACATTTTATTTTTTGGTTTAATATTAATGTTGTTTAATGTGCAAAAATTGGTTTGCTCAGGTCTGGTAAAGCTCCTTATTCCAACGATGACGCACTGATGAGAGAATAAGATCTCCACCTCTCTAGATACAACCTCCACCTTATATATATATATATATATATATATATATATATATATATATATATATATATATATATATATATATATATATATATACATTATATATACATTAGTTATGTGTTTATTTATTTTGTTTTAATATGCTTATAATTTCTTATGCTAATAGTTAAAAAATTATCTGCGGCTTATTCTTATGTTATAAAATTAACTAAAAATTCAGATAGCGCTAAAACCTAATCAAATATAATGGGGAATTCTATTAAGTGTTTCTTATTTTTATTTATATGAACAAATTCATTGGTTGCAGCTTAGATTTCCAAATTGCAGACCATCCTTAGGTCAAAATATGAACATACACAATGCTATGTTTGTAAGCTGTAAAGTTTGTTTGGCTCCGAAGAGCCTGGTAATGTCGGACTCCCAAGTCCCCTACATAATAGCGTGGTGGAGGAGAGGTGCAAGACTGCCGGGAACCAAGAAGGGTGTGCTCTCGACCCTAACCAGATATCTTGACTTTAAGCTGCGGCCTTCACGTGGTTTCGGAAGAGTGCCACTAGTCGGACCAAACTCATGACCCCCCCCCCCCAGTGGGTGCGGAATGGCTAGTGGTAGCCAACAGCAGCTAGAGGTTTTTTATCTGGCCGAGTAGAGCTGCTGTATGCGCTAGGCTCAAAGAATGGCCGAACGCCCCCCACGATCAAGCCGGGTACCAGGCGGTAGGACGACGTCCCGCGTCTGGTGGGTGGGGAAGGAAAGCCCGGTGAGAGCCGACGTAAGTAGCGACCGATTTGTGGGAAACTCTTTAAAGGTCGGAGTTTGCTACACTGAAGCCTTCCTGGCTAATGGAAGTCAACCTTCTGAGCCGGTTTCCGTATAAGGAAGGAAGGAAGTGTGTTTGGCTGTAGGCCAATTTCATAATGGTAACAACCGCTACCACGATACCATTATTTAATAGTTTTGTGTATTTTAAACTAAACACAGCTATTTAGTGTTAATCTCCCTCCTAGCAGGTCTGAGTTATGTTAATGTTTTTAAACAAGAGATAAATGATTTAAAATATTTAATAAAAAATACATCAGAAAACGTAAATATTCAAATATGCATTACAAAATAAAAGGTAAATATTAAACGTATCATTAGAAAAATATAAAGCTTTTCAGAATGCTTAAGCGTACTGACATTTATAAAATTAGATATTTTCTTCTATTCGTATGCTTTACCTAGTAGATTATTATATTTCAGTATACAAACATTGTTCAACATAAAAAGCTCCTACCTAAGAGAATCACAAACAAACACTCAGAATTTATGTTGTAGGATAAAAGTAACGATCCCTCATTAGACTCAGAGGCGTAGCCACCCTTCCCGGCGCCTGGGGACAAACTTTCGATTTGCACCCCCACCCCTCAATCTTTCAACTTGCACCCCCCCCCCTACTCAAACTTTCATTTTGATTTTCCAACCCAAGTATGCCCCCCCCTCGCTACGCCTCTGATAAGACTAACGACATATGTGGCAGATGAAATAGAGTCCCTTTCTTTCTTAATTTCGGCATTAAATGGGATAATGTGTCCAACACTATGCTCCCCCTTAATTTTCCCCAGCACTGAATAAAAAAAACGAATCTCAGACAAGAAACAAGTCAACCGTGAATACCAGGTCATTGTCATTAGCTAACTGATCAAGCTATTGTAAGTATTTAATCTAGTAATCTCTTGTTTAAATTATTGCATTTTGTATTTTTTAAATTAAATTTTAGTAAGTAACAAAATTTCTATGTGTTTAAACAAAGAGATATTTTTGATTTGTCACCGGAGAACTTTGCGCGAAATATAGTAGCTGACATAATATACACTTGTATGGAAAAGCTCATAGAACTGCTAAGGAAGAATGTATGAAATTTATATCTACATCTACATCTACATCTACATCTACATCTACATCTACATTTAAATCTACATCTACATCTACATCTACATCTACATTTAAATCTACATCTACATCTACATCTACATCTACATCTACATCTACATCTACATCTACATCTACATCTACATCTACATCTACATCTACATCTACATCTACATCTACATCTACATCTACATCTACATCTACATCTACATCTACATCTACATCTACATCTACATCTACATCTACATCTACATCTACATCTACATCTACATCTACATCTACATCTACATCTACATCTACATCTACATCTACATCTACATCTACATCTACATCTACATCTACATCTACATCTACATCTACATCTACATCTACATCTACATCTACATCTACATCTACATCTACATCTACATCTACATCTACATCTACATCTACATCTACATCTACATCTACATCTACATCTACATCTACATCTACATCTACATCTACATCTACATCTACATCTACATCTACATCTACATCTACATCTACATCTACATCTACATCTACATCTGCATCTGCATCTGCATCTGCATCTGCATCTGCATCTGCATCTGCATCTGCATCTGCATCTACATCTACATCTACATCTACATCTACATCTACATCTACATCTACATCTACATCTACATCTACATCTACATCTACATCTACATCTACATCTACATCTACATCTACATCTACATCTACATCTACATCTACATCTACATCTACATCTACATCTACATCTACATCTACATCTACATCTACATCTACATCTACATCTACATCTACATCTACATCTACATCTACATCTACATCTACATCTACATCTACATCTACATCTACATCTACATCTACATCTACATCTACATCTACATCTACATCTACATCTACATCTACATCTACATCTACATCTAAATATACATCTACGTCTGCGTCTGCGTCTGCGTCTGGGTCTGCGTCTGCGTCTGCGTCTGCGTCTGCATCTGCGTCTGCGTCTGCATCTGTATCTGTATCTGTATCTGTATCTGTATCTGTATCTGTATCTGTATCTGTATCTGTATCTGTATCTGTATCTGTATCTGTATCTGTATCTGTATCTGTATCTGTATCTGTATCTGTATCTGTATCTGTATCTGTATCTGTATCTGTATCTGTATCTGTATCTGTATCTGTATCTGTATCTGTATCTGTATCTGTATCTGTATCTGTATCTGTATCTGTATCTGTATCTGTATCTGTATCTGTATCTGTATCTGTATCTGTATCTGTATCTGTATCTGTATCTGTATCTGTATCTGTATCTGTATCTGTATCTGTATCTGTATCTGTATCTGTATCTGTATCTGTATCTGTATCTGTATCTGTATCTGTATCTGTATCTGTATCTGTATCTGTATCTGTATCTGTATCTGTATCTGTATCTGTATCTGTGTCTGTGTCTGTGTCTGTATCTGTATCTGTATCAGTGTGTGGGTATATATATATATATATATATATATATATATATATATACATAATGATTTATATACAACAAACATACAACAATTGTAGCTCGGTCAAAGAGCACTGGTCGACAATATCAAGCCAACGCTTTCTTACGGCTTTAAGTATTTCCTTGTTAATTGTTCTGCTGACTTTGGAGCCGAGCGAAGAAGCTATAGACGTTGTATGTCCAGATGAGGATGCCAGAAAATACGCCCATGACATTCAGGGTTTCTGCCTTCTTCGCGACCTTCTTGGCCTCCGAGTATTTTCTTCGGATTTTTAGGTTGTCAGCCTGCGGAGAAGAGTAACACAGTGATCGGCTATAAATTTACGAGGTAAAAGTTGTTATTAGGATACATTATATTGTGATTGGGCATTTTTGAGAGTGGTAGAGGTGTATTATCTGATTACTAGTGTACCCGTCGCGCGTTGCTGCGTGCCTATAAAAAAACTATCAAATTAAAAGAAAAACAAACAAGATGGCACTTTGCCGGAAACCATAAGCTGATTTATTGTCCTAAATAATTCTGTTAAAAACCGGTTTTAACAAATCTAGTTTTAGTCATTTTTGCCGACCAAATTTTTATTATTCGCCTGCTTAATAATATCTGCATAATCTCGAAATGGAAAGTCTATCAATATTAAAAAATTTAAAAATATTTTAGGAACATAGTATTTGCCTATTTTCTGTGAACAGAACAATTACCTGTTGTGTTGCAAAAAGCTAAATTAACCAGAAAGTGATATTTTAACGCCAAGGCTAGACAAAGGTACATAAAATAGTCTAAGTAAAGACAAGCAGTCAGACACCAATGGGATCCTAACCTACCATTCCACGCGCCGCCCAAGCATTAATTCAGACATGTAACCGCTTCTGCCAATCAGCCCTACAAAAATAGCGCTTTCATGGCAGACCACCATCATAGATTGTGCAGGGTAGACGCGGGTTGGCTTTGTTCCATGACCCTTGCAAAAAGCATTACCTCTCCGGTTGATTATTTAAATGTGCGTTGTTATCATTGAATATGTTTTTATTTCTTTTAGTTTCTTCAAATAAATTTAAACTTACACATTCAACGTAAGGAACACATTTGTCTAAACAAAAATACGTCTATTTGATGTCTACATGGTGGCTGAATATTCTGATCTCATAGCCTCGGAATCATTGTTACAAACTTACAGAGTTCAAGAAAAACGTTCGAACGTTGGCTCTGATATATAAGGATGTTTATGACTATAAGTGAAACAATATTAAAATCACTTACAGAAAATGTATACACCAGTCCAGCTATACCTAGTGGTAGACAGCAGAAGAGCATAACAAGTATGCTAATGCATTTGTAACTAGGAACATCTTGGAATGGCTCCTAGTCATACAAAAACATATATATATATATATATATATATATATATATATATATATATATATATATATATATATATATATATATATATATATATAAATTTATTCTTATGGTGTTGTGCTTCAAAATTACGTAAAATGTTGTACTTACGTAGATAATATAGCAAAGTGCTCAAATTATTACCTCTGTCATTCGTGGCCCAATCGCACCCATTTGTGGTGCAGGTGCATCTCTCGAATTCGGGGTGTTCACCACTGATGTGTTATCCCTGTAATTCTGTACATAAGGTGTGGGCTGGGGTTTATTTTGTTCCACGTTGTTGGTCCTAGGGTCACTTGGGACTATGGATGGGGATGTGGGTGTGGCGCATGTGTATTTGTGAGCATCATAAGCCCTCTTGGGGTAGGCTGATCTTTTATTGTGCGAGTAAGCTTGTTGTTCATTTCGGGCCGGGGTGTCGTCTGAATAATGATGTGGGTTGTCTACACTGGATTCAAGAGGTTCACAATCGTCGTCATCGTAGTATTTATCATTGTCTCCTATCCCCTTCATGGTGTAATGATCCCTTTGGTCAGTCAGTTGGTCAGCTGCTGTCGACTCATCATATTCATAATCGTAGTAATCCTGGCCATAGCTCTCTGTGTGTCCTGCTTGATTGGTGGATCGTTCTTCCCAATTATGACCAGACTCTCGCCTCTAATTGACGGAGGAAAACAATGTCGTTTTAGATATTTTAGTTATTAGTATTAAATAATCTCGTAAAATAGGCTTGAAAATTCTAGGTAATCATACTAAAGACAATTTTTTAATGTAAGGCCTGACAAGTGGTGTGTATAAAACCCTAATGTAAATGCCTAACTCTACCCCAGGCTAATCATCTAAGCTGAACATACAGTGGTCAAAATCCTAACATTAACCTAGATACAAAAAGATATAAGCAAAACCATAAAAAAACCTACAGAAATGCAAGCAATTCACAAAGGCCTCGACATTCCCTTAGATTGTACTTCCCTGTTCAAAACTACATATCCAACAAAGCAAACAAATCCATTCAAGCAAACACTAAACAAATTTTACAAAAACCAATCAAACACCCAGCCAAGTTACTGGATGAAAGAAAAAGAAGAAAAAAGAAAACATTAATAAAATGCCTGGAAAATATATTCACACATGTATATACAAATGGTTAAGAATAAAAATGTAATAGTAATACTAATCACTACTAAGGAAATCTAGATAAGGCTTCGACTAAATTACTAATCCCTACTTCGAACACTAAAATACTAAAATCTATTATTATAACTAATCTAATGCCAGTCTTACCAAGAACACACATGGTACCCAACGGGATTAAATATAGTTATAAGTAGTAACCTCAGTATAAACAGATTTTCGAAGCGAATTAAAAGTAACGTGTAACAAAATCATGGTAGAACAAACAAACTGTACAAGGAATAGCCTGAACCCATGGGAGGCGTAGCGACCAATTCCGGCTCCCGGAAAAATTATCAATTATGTGACCCCTCCCATTTAAATTATATTCACTCATGTACAAGAAAAAGCGCCCCCACCCAGTTGAAAAGGTTGGTGGCGCTTTTTACTAGTCACTAATTTTTGCCTTGGTATCCGATTTGATTGTATACAATGCAATAGTTCAGCTTAAAATGAGTTTTTAATCATTCTTTTCTACCGCGTTTGGCGCCCTCTTAGATTCGGCATTATATACCAGCTCGGCCGAAAGTACCGTAGCCACTGTCCACTTTAGCGTTCGCACACAGATTTGCACACAATAAAATAATAATAAAACAATTAAACCATTCACCCGCTCGCATAGAAAATATGGCAAGGGTTAAAATTATAGTTTCATTTTAAAAACTTCAAGCTGTTTGGGAACCGTCGATTACACTCATTTTCATATTTTTGTATTGAATATAAGCAGTTGAAAAGCAGTATAGAATTATTTTATCATTTAAAAAATATTTTTAAAAAACGCCCTCAATCTCTTCTTGAAGTCATCTTGAATAAACAATGAAAGTCACAACAAATGTTTCGCATGATAAAATACACAATAGTGGTCAATGGTGTATAGCCTAGTATTGTATTTATATTTAATAATATAATATCCCCTTTTATCACAACAACCTGACTACACTAATCCAAAATAAATTTAAAAGTTGATAAACTACTATTATAGTACTAGTAGTTATTTGTTTTAATATTTCTAGCCTTAATAGAACCGGAAGTCATTTTGTAAATCCTTTTTTTATTCTCTGCTGCAGTGAGGATGATTTCCAGATCTTAGCAAGCCTGTTGAAAGCCTGTGCTGCCATTGCTATTTTGGTGGTTATTTCCTGCTCGTTGCAGCCATTTGCTGAGATATAGCTGCCGAGGTAGTTAAAGTCTTAGACCTGTTCAAGCTCTGCTCCATTAGCAAAGGTCTTCAGATCACTTTTAGTTTTAACTTTCATTGTCTTGTTTTTTTTCCTGAGTTTAACTTAAGCCCAAGACTTTTAGCAATTTGCTCTATTTTTTTTTTTGGATGTCCTTTGGGCATGTGAGAGTAGAAGTAGAACCAAGTTATTATCAAAGTCAGTCGACCAAGTGATTGGTAAGTTCCCAAACAATTCCTCTTGGATTCTCCTCAGTGGCTCTTCTCATATCCAGTCTATTACCACCAAAAAGATGACAGGAGAGATGACACAGCCCTGTCTGACACCAGTTATTACCTTAAACCATTCACTTTGCTGATTTTCATGTCGCACACAGCATTGGTTGTCATAGTACGTCTTTGAGAATGTTTGTGACTTTTCCTAGAAAGTCATATAGCTCTAGTATCTTCCATAGTGATGGATGGTGGATGCTATCAAATGCCTTCTCAGAATCTATGTAGTTGATGAAGAGTTCCATTCTAGGGACTGTTCCACCATAGTGCGCACGACAAATATTTGGTTATTACATGACCTGTTGGCCTCATAAGCCAGCTTGTTCTTCACGAAGGATCACATCAATTGATTTCCTCATTCTTTGTAATAAGACTCTGCAGAAGACTTTTGCTGGCACTGACAGGAGCTTTTTTAAATTGACATATGCATGTCCCAGACATGATCCGGTGTAAAACGTTCAGAGTACTCGCACTGCATTCAACAAGTTAACCAAGTAGATTACATTGTGCTTTAAAAAGTCGATGTTTTGTTGAGAAAAGACAAATATGGATAGCATTCTGACTAAGGTATGTAAAAAAAAGTGTGTTGTCTACGTTATATGCACAGTCATAGTGTTCTGGCAATATTCTGTAAAAGACAATAGCATGACGTGAACGTTGTAGAAACAGACATTGTGGTGTTGTTTACGTTTTATTGACAGTCATTGTGTTTTGTCTGCGTTATGCAAACAGACATAATGTGTTATCTACGTTATGCTAACAGACATAGTGGTCTGTAAACGATGTATAAACAGACATGGTATAGTTCCACAGTCATGTATGTAAGTAAGTAGTTTCACGACCTGAGCTGTGTAGAGAAGGTTTAAAACCACAATGATGATAAAACATATATTTAAAATTAGATTAAATAATGTATAATGGAACACGAAGTTGTAAAACTGAATGATCTGACAAAAATGTACACACCTTGTGGCCTTGGTCTGAAAGTTCAGGCTCATAGTCATCCTCGTCAGCACTCAAAGAGATATTTTTGTCTCCGCCTTGGTCCATGGTCTAAAGGAATGGTTATAGAATAAAGATGTTAGGGTAGGGCAATGTTCTGAGGAAATGTTTATAGAATAGAGGAGTTTGTTTCTGTAAAGCCATTTCGAATGAAATAGGATAGATTATGGACGTCTTTTTTGTAGGTAATAGAATAGAGACCAAATATCATGCATTTTAATTTGACATTTTAAATATTCTTCTTTAGACCTCTACATTCATTGGGCAGATGAAGTATAGTTCATGCTTTTTGACCTCGAAATATGAAGAGATAATGTGATCGATACTATAACCTAACTAAACTAAGAGCCCATCAAAGCCGAGCGGACTTATACCTGTATTCGTACTTGAAACTTTCGGGTTAGCAGTCTAGCGCTCTATCGCTATGCCACGCCGTCCCATATTTTAATTGGCAAATGCAATAGATCAATTTTAATCAATTGATTGCAAGCCCTACGCAAAGGTAATAATAATAATATTAATAATAATAACAAACAATAATAATAATTAAAATAATAATAATAATAATAATAATAATAATTATATATATATATATATATATATATATATATATATATATATATATATATATATATATATATTACGGTCAAAGCCCGAAGTGCGGCCAAAGCGCCCATTGGCCGGCTCTCTTGGCTAAAGCCCGAAGAACTTAGCATCACTAAGATCGTATTTCGTACATTGGTCGGACAATGCGCGCACTGGCCGGGACGTACTGGCCAAAGTCCGAAGCACTAAAACTTGACAGCTTTTTCTGTACATTGGCCGGCCAAAGCGCGCACTGGCCGGGATATCCTGGCCAATGTTCTATCTAGACTAAGTTGTGATCGCGTTTTCATTATTGTGCGTGCGGTTTCATTGTGAGTAACGTATTGTTTAACTCTTGTTTGTATAGCATTCTATATGCAAGGCAACATGGATCAAAAGGGCCGTCAGACCATGAGACAGACATAGCAGATGGCTGTCAAAAGAAAAAAATGTAAATCCATGTTAGTTTCCATATATGGGCTACAACTGTATGTGACAGCCTCCTCCATGATGACAATCATCAAATATCAAAATCAAAGACAGTCGGCGTCACCGACCACATGCAACAAGACGGAACGTTTAAAAGACTTTGTTGCGTTCCTTGTAAGTTGAACAATAGTGTGCAAGCAACTTGAGATAGCGTGGGCGTCAGAAACCATTTTTCCCCAACAAAAGGGGAATACCAAATTAAAAAATGGAGGTTGCCATAAATGCAACGACATCCTCAGCTAACACATCTGCTGCCGTGGCGGAACGTCCAGACCAGCTGCGTGACAATAATTTGGCCAACAGATTCTGTATTGTTTGTGAAAAACATTGTAGTGCAGCTCATTCTTGTGGATCCTGTGGCCACGATGTCCATGCTATGTGTGGAATACCCAATTAAGCAGACGGAGGGTACGGAGGAAATATTACCTGCAGATTATGTCACAACAAACAAGACATCATGGAACACAGGTCAGCAGCTCATACTAGCTTGCAAACTCAAGGTGCTAAGATGCTTAAAACATCAAATACAAAATTTAAAGATGCTGAAGTGGGTGACAATGTACGCATCCGTGTTCCAGATGTTGACAGAGGTCGCGGTGATCCCGAAGCGTGATCAGTGTTTCTTCCAGAATTTATTCTCGGGGGGGGGGGGCACTTGAAATTTTCGGGGGGCATCCGTGTTCCAGATGTTGACAGAGGTCGCGGTGATCCCGAAGCGTGATCAGTGTTTCTTCCAGACTTTATTCTCCGGGGGGGGGGCACTTGAAATTTTCGGGAGGGGGGCGGTAGACTTTCTTCGGGGGGGGGGGGGGGGCGGACACTGTTAAAAGTATATATTTTATATATAAATTATATAAATTCCATTTCGTTCGGGGGTGCGGTAAAAAAATTTTGGAGGGGGGGGGGGGGGGGGCTTTGCCACCCCCCCCCCCCCCCGAAGAGATGCCTGGAAAAACTCTGAGCGTGATTGCAGTTGTCATGAGCGGCGAGAGCGGTTTTTACAAATTAGGAACGGAACATGGTGTTCTAAAACAACTGTGTGTTAGATGTGAGTTTTCAATTCTTCACGAAAAACTGCTCTTATTGCCGTTAGTTGGCACTGAGGAAAAATCACTACGAACCATCGCATCTTCACAATCATTGACTGGTTGCAATTGCACAACGTTGTTAAGCTCAGCTTTCCATTTCATTTAGGAACCAGGTATAACACATTTGAAAACACAGTTCAAATGTAATAGTCAAATATAATTTCTAACTTCTACAGGAAAACACAGGTAACATTCAAACCAAAAACACTCCTACGCTCAGGTTTTCTATTCAACGCTCTTAAGTTCCGGTTACGCTCAACACACACCGCTTACACACTACAGTTGACACACTTTTTCTCCGCTTGCACACCAATTACAACGGGAGGCCACTCTCACACACACTTTATATAAACTTCTACACCACACACGTGTTCTTCTTAACCAATTACTGTATCACCGAAATGAGTAAGATAATCTTCAAACTCTGTTTTATTCTTTTATCTTTATTTTCTATTCAACAGTTTTTGTCACAAACTTTACCAACAGCTCACATGATTTAATAAAGCGGGTATCATGGTAACCAATAAAAAGAAAAGTACCACCAAATCTGCAATGAAACAAATCCACAACCTACCTGAAAAATTGCTTGTACACGAATACACTGTCACGGTGTATCTTGGGGTAGGACTTGACTGCGCATGTCACCAAACTGATTCGTGTGTAAATCGTCTTAGAAGCTAATCGACTTAACGCAATATTTATAACGAGCCGACCCGCAGCGTATCATACGCCGCTATTTAGTTGTTTTATTTTCTACTTTTCAGTACTTCATAATGTGTGAATTCGACAGTACCAATGCTGCCATTGAAAATATTTGCTTTAAAACACTACCCCCCCTTTCCCCTTTCCCCTAACCCCGACCCTACACCCCCCCCCCCCCCCGTGAAAGCAGCCTCCTCTTAGTTATTTCTTAGTTACCTCCTGTAAGTTTAAAATCGAACTAAATTATCTGCCCCTAATAGAAACCCGGCTCTACGGCTCTACGATTTGTAAACATTTAGCTTTGTAAACATTTAGCGTGACCACAGCTCACCAGACAATGTGGGGGTGGGGTGGGGGTGGTAGTGATAGTGATAGAGAGAAAGAGAGTGGACTGCAAGGAGGCGCTTGCAGCTTGTTTTCTAACGGCTCCCAGAAGAGAATTATATATATACGAGCCGGCCCGCGGCATAACATACGCCGCTATTTAGTTGTTTCTAATTTTCAATAATTCATAATTTGTGAATTCGACAGTACCAACGCTGACACTGAAAATATTTCTTTAAAACACTATAAGTAGCTCGTTAAGGACCATAACCCCCCCCCCCCCCCTTCCTTCCCTCCCCCCCTCCTCCCCCCCCCCCCCCCCTACGTTTAAAATCGTTGGCTCTGCTTGTAAACATTTAGAGTGAACACAGCTCACTAAAACCATGTAGGGGTGGGGAGGTAGGGAGAGCGTTTGCAGCTTGTTTTCTAACAGCTCGAAGAAGAGAATTATATATATAGATTGTATTTGCAAAACTTAAACAATGAAGAGAGCAACATGTGTAGCGTAATCAGAATGAACAAAATTGTAAACGGCTATGGTTGCTGAGTAATTGTAAAATATAATTAATGTGTACTTGTAAAATATTTGTGATGTGTACATTTAAAATTTGGTTGATTTGTACACGTAAAGTATAGTTGATTTGCAGAAGTAGATTGCGGTTGGTTTTACACATGTAAAATATGGTTGATTTGCAGAAGTACACTGGTTGTTGCTGCGAGATTTATGTGATTGATGAACACAGGAAAATTTGGATCTTTTACACAGGTAAAATGTAGTTATTTACATGTGAATTGTAATTGATATGAAGGTAAAGGTAAACTGTGGTTTAATTTATTAGGTAAATTTGGATTGATGTGAACAGGTACATTTGCAGTGAAAAAATGTTTTTATTTTTTGCAAGTTTTCAAACAGGGTGAATTGTTTACTTAAATTGTGGTTGTAGTGTAAAACGTTTTTGATGTGTACAGGCACTTTATGGGCAACGTTTACTCTTTTTCTTTGTCGGACTTGAGTTTGCAGAGAAGCTGATACATCTTGCTATTTCTTTTAAATTTCTCCTTTGCAGATTCGTCATAATTTTTCCTTTGTGGCCCTAGGGGAGCAAAGGGCTTCAGTTACACTTCTCCACCGAACTAGGTTGTGGGCAGCTCCCTTTATCTGTGCCCACGTGAGCCCAGCGGTCTTTGTCTCTACTTCTACCGTTCTTCTCCATGATCTCTTAGGCCGACCCAATTTCCTTTTTTTTCCTGGGGATTACCAAGCTGAAAATTCAAATTTTACCAATCCTGTTGACAGATCCGGCGTTAGGAATACGCGGGGCCTAGCCCCTTAACGCCGACAGTCGCGTTTTCGCAACATACCGATTTAGCGCATAGCATTTGCGCATAGGTACATTTATCCTACTGCTGCCGGTCGTTGTGTATTGGGTACATCCAGCCGGTTGTCATGCGTTTTAGGTGTATCTAAAAAAAAAGAGTGTTAGTAAGCACAGAATTTTAGACAAATTACAAAATTAACAAAACTAAAGTAATTAAATTTGAAAAGAAATAGAATAACACTGATAGCTTTGGGACTTAGCTCGAATCGTGATTAAACACTGGTTACAAATCGTGAAAATAAACTCTAGGTTTATGGATATCCAAAAGAAATAATTCTCAAATTTAATCACGGACGCTCAGTGAGATAGAGCTTTGGTGTGGGTGGCAGTTGGTGGGGGGGGAGGAGGTAAAGGATAACTGTGCATTTACATCTATGGCTATGGGATGCCATACCCTAAAAAAAGGGTCGCGATCTCACAAGAGAAGGTTCGTGTCTATAATTAGAAAGTGACAGCCAGCTACACCTTATGTATTAGTTTCGCGACAATATGCTAGGGTTGCCGTGAAAGGTGTGTGAGAAATCAGGACAAGTTTACAATACAGCGAACTCGGCCTCATGTATCAAAACAGTATAGACTTCAAAATTTGCTTAGAATCCATACAATATTTTAAATCCAAAATCATTATTGTCTTAATTCCTAGGCACTGAAGGGGCATCTTTTTAAAGTATTTAAAGTAATTATGTCCACATTTTTTAAATATACATTGTAGTGATATCATTTCAAACCAATGTGCCCATATTATTTTTTATGAATTGTAGGGCAAGCTAAAAGTTGTGTAAAAGTTTTTTAAAGCAAGGTAGAGCTATCTGTAAAGTAAATGGGCTCTTAAATAGAACTGATGTTATAAATAGTAGAGCCATCTGTAAAGTAAGTGAGTCCACGTTGATTTAATGAATTGTGGGAGTTATAACGGCCCTGGTAGCCGTTACTGGATTAATTCCCACACAGGGCTGGCATAGGAATACTCGGGGCCTAGAGCCGACCATAGCGCGGGGCCCAAGTTTACCATCGTTGTCGTAAACATGTACAACGATGCTGTATCAAACCAGGGAAATAGTGTACGAATTTAGGGACTAATTGGTCGTAACCTTTTCTTCCAATTTGGAAAAGTAGCATTTTTTTTCTTCTGCTCAAAGCGAATTAATATAATGACGACGATATAATTATAATATTGTTTTACTTTCATATTAGCTCCACTATTACATCTCTGGCCTCGACATTCACCAATCTCTGTGCCATATTTCTCGAGTACTGCAGGCAGTCAAGCTAAATCTCTTTGTCTGTTGTGTCTTTAGCGATACAAAAATTCTATTAAACATCGACAAAGCGCACAAGCAGAAATCGCTGTTCTCTATGACTAGTATCGATATTTTCTCAATGTATCGAGTTAAGACGAGACGCTTTATTCCTACGTATCCGACTACTTCGACGTACGAGACAAGACTAGCATTTCTAAGGTCCGTAACTAGTACAGGCATAAAAAAAAAAAACTATTTTGGTCAGAATACAATAGGGTTTCAAATTACATGTTTTTCCAAATTTATATACCAGGTACACGGGGGTGCAGGCGGAGGGGGGAGGGCTCACTCAATGGACCCATCGCCAGCCACCTCAGGTAAAACAATCACCAGGCGACCGTACCGCTCTTCCCTGCACATAAGGTGTGACACTAATGTCTTCCTATAAAATACAGCATTGTTCAAGTTCAGATTGGGGGGGGGGGGGGGGGGGAGGGGAAGAGAGAGAAAGAAAATTCACTAGGCCTAACATCAACCGTGGCCTCAGTTGTAGCAATAAACTAAGGCGACCTTTGTCCTTTTAGTTTTTTTTCTCAATTTAATTCAACTGTGACCGCAGCCCGACCCGGTAGGGTAATGGAAACTAGAAACTCTTTTGCCTCTCCCCCCCCACCCCAACATCCGGCATGTCCCCAAACTGTTTTCCGCTCCCCGAAATTCCATCCAGTATAACATTTGTTGAGTCAGCCATTTCTTTGGATATATTCGCATGGAGTCTTCTCAAGAGTTTAGCTAAGTCATTTTTTTAAAGTGCTTTTCTATTTGTATTCTGTTTAATAACATAATGTGTGTTATAATTTATCGTCAATTGTGGGCTACTAACACTTTTAACACCGTATGATAATATATATATATATATATATATATATATATATATATATATATATATATATATATATATGCCCCGGGCATCTACATAGCTCTGCAAGCCACTGACCATGTGATGATGCATAAAATAAAAAAAAAAAGATGCTTTGATAAAAAAATGTAATAACGCACATTAAGTATATAGGCACACACACATATATATATATATACATATATATATATATATATATATATATATATATATATATATATATATATATATATATATATATATATATATACATATATTCAGGGGGGGGAATCACGAAATAGCAATCTAATGCTTAATCTCAGATCAGCTCGTAAATTTTCTATTGCGTTTAAAACCATAAACATTACTATTAAAAAAATATCAGTTATATAATCTTCATTATCATGTGCTAGTTTCGTCACTCAAAGTCAAAGAGCAAAAAGTCAGACCCACCCCTCCCCACACCTCATATTAATCTTTTTTTTTCAAAAATAATGTTGGCGTCTATAAAGGCTGGCTTTGTGTGTGCTATCAGGATCTGTAAACCGTGTATGGACAGGAAATTCTATACCGTGTTTCTAATTTTCAATTTTTTTAAAAATTTCAGTTCAGACGAATTCATTCTGCAGATGGGTCATGTTTTTTTTCTACTGCAGGTGTGAAACTAATGTTTCTGGTGCCGTACCTTTTCCATACGGTTAATAAAGTTGCTTGTATATGTAGTGTAATTTTGGGATATAGTTTTGGGATATAGATTTGTGATGTAATTTGTGATGTAATTTTGTGATGTAATTTTGGATGTAGTTTTGGAATGTAATTTTGGAATGTAATTTTGGGATGTAGTTTTGGATACAGATTTGGAATGTAATTTTGGGATAAAGATTTAAAATGTAATTTTGGGATGCAGGTTTTGGTATAAAGATTTGGGGTGTAATTTTGGGATGTAGTTTTGGGATTCAGTTTTGGAAACGACTTGGCTTAGGATAATATTAGGAAATGTGTTTGTGTTATCTGCATGATTGGTACTACTTTTTAGTTAGTCCTAAACTTGCCAAGTTAATAAAAGTGATTAGTGCTAGAGATTAATTAGAGAATAGCACTAGAGAGGTTGGGTTTGAGTTTATCGTCGATTTCCCCACTTAACAACATGGTCTGAGAGACACCAATAAACGAGATAAGAAACATGTTAAAAATATCTAGAAATCTTGTCTAAACATAAACTAGCGATTTTCAGAGTCTCATAAAAAGCGAAAAACACAATATTACAAGAAAACATGTAAAGTGCTCTTCTCAACTTAGGGCCCAGGCTGTGTGCTTGGATTTTGCAATGCGCAATTATCCCATGGTCTAATTAGACTATTTAGCCATTCGCAACAGCCCAGATACTTTTTTACTTTCTCGTATATACGAAGTATAGAGAAAGTATTGTAATCGTGCAAAAAAAAATCGAGATTTTTACAAATCTCGACGTTTTACATCTCACTGATACGGAAAAACATAATTTTGCAATCTTGTCCGTATGTCTGTGTGTCTGTCTGTGTGTCTGTCTGTCTGTCTGTCCGTGTGTAAACACGATAACTTGAGTACCGTTACAGCTAGGTTGATGAAATTTCATATATAAGTATTTTATCAAAATCGTAGATCCGTATCAACTTTTGAGCGATTTCTGATAACCGGAAGTGGTACTTTTCCTACTTTGAAATTTTCAAAAGCCTATAACTTGACTACTATTTCAGATAGATAAACAAAATTTCACATGTAAGTAAAAGATCTAATTCTCTACCTTCTGTTAAATTTTGAGTCATTTCCGTTGAACGGAAGTAGTAATTTACGCTACTTCCGATTTCTCAAAAAACTAATGTAAATTTTTAAAGTACTAATAATATTGCACACTATTATGCACTTTTTTATTTAGCGTTCACTTGGAGTGCAATTCTTTTGTCTACGAGATTTTATTCTATTTTTTAAAACTTTAAGTATTTAAAATGGATTAAAAATCTTGTCTATAGCCCGAGTTCCCATCCCCTGTTATTTTATATAAAAATATTCGAGAAAGTTTAGGGGAGATCACTCCCGGTTTATTTAAAATGCGTTATTTGTATAGATATTATATATTTCAAGAGCCGCCGTGGGTAGCCCTCGCCCCCCCCCCCCCCATGCGTAAAAGAAACCCGGTTTGGGCATATAGTCTTACTGTAAATTTAAGAGACTAATACGAAAAAAATATACAATATGTGATATTTATTTACAATCTCTTAAACATGATTTATTTTGAATTTCAGTCGTATAAATGAATTTTACTTTGAACAGGGGGCTAACATCATTAGACAGACTAGGTTTGATTTCTCTAGTAAGTGAAACCCTCCTGTAAAGTACTCAACAGAATTTAAAGTAGGTAAGTCTGAACCATTAGACCCCTATTGAAACTCTCCTGTAAAGTACTTAACAGAATTTTAAGTTATTAAGTCTAAACCATTAAACCTCAAATTAAACCTTCCTGTAAAGTACTTAACATAATTTTAAGTAGGGAAGTCTGAACTATTAAACCCCTATTGAAACTCTCCTGTAAACACTCCGACAGTTTTCCATTTACCTAAAAGTATGCAAAACAGCCAGATATACAGAGTTTAAGTACCCTAAAATCCGCGTTGAAATGACCCTCTGTTTTTCCCAAACAATACGAAGATTATATAGGGAAATACAACTGGTCAGTTTTGACCCCTTTTCGAAGTTTTCCCAGATATGCCGAGTTTTTTATGACACCCCAAGGCGTTCTCCTACCACCTCACAAAATTTCAAGGGGGGGGGGTCGTCGTCGGAATTTTTTTTTCTTAATATAGCTCATATAAAGAGAATTTCACTCGCGGTCACTTTTTAGCCCTCGTCGAGGGCTTTGAGTCAAACCGACAGTTTTTCCTAAAGGTCAAGCCATTTACCTAAGAGTATGCAAAAAATTAGCCAGATATACTGAGTTTAAGTACCCTAAAATCCGCGTTGAAATGACCCTCTGTTTTTCCCATAAAATACAAAGATTATATAGGGAAATACAACTGGTCAGTTTTGACCCCTTTTCGAAGTTTTCCCAGATATGCCGAGTTTTATGTGACACACTAAGGCGTTCTCCTACCACCTCACAAAATTTCAAGGGGGGTCGTCGGAGGAAATTGTTTTTCGTAATAGAGCTCATATAACGAGAATTTCCACTCGCGGTCACTTTTTAGCCCTCGTCGAGGGCTTTGAGTCAAACCGTCAGTTTTCCCTAAAGGTCAAGCCATTTACCAAACAGTATGCAAAAAAATTAGCCAGATATACTGAGTTTAAGTACCCTAAAATCCGCGTTGAAATGACCCTCTGTTTTTCCCATAAAATACAAAGATTATATTGGGAAATACAACTGGTCAGTTTGACCCCTTTACGAAGTTTTCCCAGATATGCCGAGTTTTTTTGACACCCCAAGGCGTTCTCCTACCACCTCACAAAATTTCAAGGGAGGTCGGAGGAGGATTTTTTTTCGTAGTATAGCCCATATAAGGCGCCGTTCAGTCGATGTCAGTTTTGACGCCCTTTCCGTGGACTTTTTGGCCAACCGTCACCGGCCCTCGTGTTCTATTGACACAAGGCACCATCGTGCCAAATTTGACGCGCCTGCGCCGCCGGGAAGTGCCATATGGGGCACCGGACCACTTTGCTTTATATATGTATATATTTCAGGGCAAGTGTGTGTGTGGGAGGGAGGAGGAGGGGGGCGGGCATTAAAAAAAATTATTTACATTTTTTATTTCTTTTTAAAGTTCCGTATTTTTAAATTTCAGTGCAAGTGTGTTAGAGGGGAGAATTTATAGGAAACGAAAATGTCAAATCGAGTTATCTTAATTAGATTAATTCTATGTTTATCGTATTTCAGTTTTTTTAAAAACTTAGAGCCGATTCCTTTCCACAAAGTCGAGGGTGCGGAAGTGACATCTATGTAAATAACAAATCCAAGAGTTCATTGATGGTTGTATTTTTTATAAACTAGCGTTAAAAACCGACAAAACGTCAGAGGTGTCTTATGCTTTTAGACAAAGTGATCATGTTGTAGAGCGTGCTACCAAGCAGTATAGAGCTGTGGGCATCGTTTTGATTCGTGAAAAGTTGCGGAAAACATTCCTTGGAAGTAATAGACTGCAAATATCGCAAATGTTCGCAGAGTATTAATAGTTAAATAAAGCACACTTTCAAACTTGACAGTCGCTTGGGAACAGTTGAAGTAGAGTGCGCCTGTTTCAGGGACCTCGTCATATGAAGGGATAGTGTGTTCAGCACTATGCCCAGGCGCTTACACTTAATAAACAATGTTACCTTCCCTTGTTTACAAATCGTTTAAATATTAAATTATCTGCCCCGAATAGCCGTCACCAAACCCGGGTCTACGATTGTAAACATTTGGCGTGAACCACAGCTCACCAGACCATGTGGGGGTGGGGGTGGCAGGGATATGCTTAGAGAGGAAGAGAGGGGCTGCTAGACGCGCTTACAGCTTGGTGTTTTCTAGGGTTCAAAGAAGAGAATTATATATATATAGAAGATAGATAGATTATAGTCAAAGCTTTTCTTTAACCATTTTCAGTTTTAGCTGAGTATAAAAATCCAATACAAAACATGGATCGAAGTACAAGCGAAGACAACTTTGAATCTAAAAACTTAGACATAGCCCAAAAGGTGAGTACATTTCGAACAATGTATTTAAATGTGGCAGGTGAAATAAAGTTCACTTGTTGTATTCTTCTTCTTTGTTCTTAATTTTTAGTGTCGTGTCAGAAGAGATTCCCTCCAACACTATTAAGTATACGTTTCAAATAGTTATGCGCCATTGAGGCCATTGACTCCGATTTCAGCCTGCTTTTCTTTTTGGATTTGCGTCCATAGCATTTGTCCAACCAAGAACTAACTACAAGGCAGCAGTTGTTTGATTTTGGAGTTCTCTCTCCTAGAAGAGTGGTTGTCCCCATCTGCCCGAGGGTTCGAACTCGAAACGTTTCGGTTTAGCAACCACGAGCTTTACCGATTCGACCAAGCCGACCCCTAACTGTTGTATTGACCTCGCCATATTATGAAGGGGGTAGTGTAGTTAGCACAATGCCAAGCCGTCTTTACTTTCCCTAACCTGAGTCAGGTACCAAACAAGGCTACTTTGACTCAGGGGTGTCGAAAGACTTTGAGCCCGTGATCCGAACTCGAGATTTATATTTATGTAAAGTTATCGGAGGTTTGAACGTGGTACTTTTCGTTTTAGCAGCAATAAGCTTTACCGACCCGACCGTGCTGACCCCTCGTTTTGTATTGAAGCATTATTTTACCCAAAAAAAAATAATAATTAATCAAAAGTTATTTGATGTATTTATTTTTAAAAAATATGAATGATCAACAGTTTATTTTGTTTCACATCAACTCGAACTAACTCGAAGTTGTGTATTGTATTGTTTAGTTTGCACCTAAGGGTCTAGATGATAGCGAGTCTGAACCCACAAACCAAACAGCTCAGGTTGAATCTGCTGAAGGGGATGACAATTATCAAGAAAGCCATCTATCTAACACAAGGCAAAATTACGTCAATGAACAGAGAGATTACGATCAATACAGCGAATATGGTGAAGAAGATACTAACGGATATGACGTAGACAGCCCACCACCTTATTCAGACGATTTTCGTCATAAGACAGAAGTGTCTTACTTACAGAATGCTTCAACAGCTTATCACAAAAATGCTTCGACAGCTTATCACAAGGTCGCTTTAACCAATGACTACAAGAATGCTTCAGCAGCTTACGACAACAGTGCTTCTGCAGCTTACCCCAAGAATGCTTCAACAGCTTACCCCAAGAATGCTTCAACAGGTTACCCCAAGAATGCTTCAACAGCTTACCCCAAGAATGCTTCAACAGCTTACCCCAAGAATGCTTCAACAGCTTACCCCAAGAATGCTTCAGCAGCTTACCACAAGAGAACCAAACATACTCAATCACGCACATCGCAAAATTATCCCAGAAACGACAACTCGGGAAGACAACTCCTCCAGCCCACAGCCCACTTGCCCGTCCATGGTAACATTACCTCCCGTGCTAACGTACAGTCTGTCAGAGATGAGCCCGAGTCACAGGTAAGTTTTCTCTCAGTAAGTCCGCCATTACGACGACAGACAAACATAAGTGCAACATATTTTACTTTATACATACATGGTTGCCGAAAGTCACAGTAACAATTTTCCTGTTTTTGTGAGGCAATCAATTTTAAATTTCATTTTTCTTAGAATTCTAAGCTAACAATGTCTTTAAACATTGCTTTAAACAACACCAAAAATAAAAATATTTTAAAAAAATATTCAAATTCACAAACTAAAATTAAGTTTTGAGTTTAAAAGTAATTGGTGTGTTATAATGAAAACGTGTTTACTCCTTTACTCGTGGATAAGCCAAGAATATTTTTATTATACTTTTTAATTAAGGTAGTTTATAGTAGAAATAACGTATATATATATATATATATATATATATATATATATATATATATATATATATATATATATATATATATATATATATATAACTTATTTCTATTATAAATACTACTGACTAGAGACCCTAACTACAAGAAAAGAATTGTATTACAGTTGATTGGTTAATAACTACTTGCTGATTTTTTTAGCAAAAAAAATATTTTTAAAAATAATTCATAAATAATCGTTTCTTTAACAATGTCGTAAATAATAGAAATATATATATATATATATATATATATATACATATATATATATATATATATATATATATATATATATATATATATATATATACTACCATAAAGCATGTAGATTTAATATCTCTATATTATTTTTATATTAAGGTAGGGTGTATTCCCAGTTATGCAGGGCTAAGCCTGTGTGTTATGTGTTTTTGCTGTCTCCCACTAGGGGTAGGAGGACTCGTCTATTCCCTACAGGTAAGTCTATGACGCTATAGAGACTGGAAATAAAAGTAAGAGATGTAGGCCTACTTTGCAAAGAATCATTTAGTTTCATCCCCTCCCCCCCCCCCTTTTCAGAACCCATGATGTAGTGTGATTTCTAGACTGACAATATTAAAACCCTACGTCTATTATTTCTATTTTTTTAAAGTTTTTTTTTTACCCTGCTAATTATTTAATTTTAGACTTTAATTAATTATCGGAGCAGCTTAGCAGTAATGAGCTAGACTGCTTACTCGAAAGACCCGATTTTTATCAGGTTCAAATCAGTAGAACATCATTGTAGCTGTTATGGGTACAAAGCTCATGTGAGGGAAACAAAGACGCCTAGGCATAGTGCTGACCACATTATCACCTTGTATGCAGAGGTCATTGAAACATGAAGTAGACTTCTTCTGTTTTAATGACCTCGGAATCAAACTTTATCTGTCCCAATGTCTTAGGCACAAACAGGAAAAGATGATGAACCTTATAAACATATTACAAACAAAGATTTGTTGTTAATTATTTCGTTATAGGTTGGGTGGGGATAAATTAGATACATTTTAATAAAACCTATTAAGAAAAATGACCCTTTCGAACATGGCGGTCCACGGGGTAAATAGACTTCATCAGTTTCTGTTATCTAGGCATAGGTAGGGTAATTGTGGTCATCATTATGCCCAGCCGCTTTTACTTTTTCCCAACGGAAGTCGGGTACTTGTCAGAGCTGAGTAAACTCAGTGACATCCTTTGAACTTGAGCTCGGGATTCGAACTGAAGACTTTCGGACTCTACCATCCAACCACGCCAGCTTCTTATAGTTCTTCATAACATTTGTAATATGAGGACAATGATAATTCCAAGTAGTTTAATTTGTTTTCGAATATCAAAGAATTCGCAATTATTAAGCGCAAAAGTGCGCTGAAAAATTTAAACTAAGCTTATATAGACCGGGAATGATATCCCCTAAACATTCTGGAATATTCTTATATAAAACAACAGGGGATGGAAACTCGGGATATAGTTATGATTTTTAATCTATTTTAAATACTTAAACTTTTAAAACAAGAATAGAATCTAATAGAAAAAAGAATTGCGCACCAAGCACCAAGATGTGTATAATAGTGCGGAATATTATTAGTACTTTATAAATTCATATGTGTTTTTTGAGAAATCGGAAAGAGTGAAAATTACTATATCCAGTCAACGGAAATTACTCAAAATTTGATAGAAGGTAGAAAATTAGATCTTTCACTTCCATGTGAAATGTCATTTATCTATCTGAAATAGTACTCAAGTTATAGGCTTTTAAAAAATTCAAAGTAGAAAAAGTACCACTTCCGTTTATCGGTAATCGGTCGAAAGTTGATACGGATCTACGATTTTGATAAAATACTAATGTATGAAATTTCATTAACCTAGCTGTAACGGTACTCAAGTTATCGTGTTTACACACACACAGACACACAGACACACACACAGACATAAGGGCAAGATCGCAAAATTATGTTTTTCGGTATCAGCAGGGTGTAAAACGTCGAGATTTGTAAAAATCTCGATTTTTTTTGTACGATTACAAGACTTTCTCTATACTTCGTGTATACGAGAAAGTAAAAAAGCAAGGCAAAGTTGATCCAAACACCGGAATAAAAAGTTCATATTTAGAGGACCAATCGCCGTCATGCACATACAGAATCGAACGCGAATGTAACGATATTGTCTTCTTGTTTGTTTACTGATTTAGTTACCATTTGTTTTTGTTTCTTTTTGCATTTCCTACCCACAGGCCAACACGTTAAAGAAAGTACACAAATATGCGAAAGCCAGAGCAGCTGCCAGAAAAGCATTGGGTCTAAATATAGCTGGCATTGTACTCGGCATAACACTTGACGTGGTGATTGTTTATTTATTTTATACATATGTAATGCGGAGGGATCCAGGTCTTTAGGGTCCCACAGTCGACCATAATTAATTATTTTAAAAAAATTATTAAGGTAATTTTCGTGCATTTTTTTTTATATTTGGTTTGTAAACAAAAATACTGTAGCTGCTGTACCATTATCTTTATTTTACAGTCACTCTTCTGCAAACATTAAAATGCGTTACACCCATTGTATTGTAAAACATACGCGAAACTTCAAATTTAAATGACTTCTGTGACTCGTTGCTCCCTTTGACAGCCAAATAGGGGACACGAAACTGTTTGACCGATCTTCCAAAGTGTACTGTGGCGGAAGAGGCAGGGGGTGGGGGGGGGGTGAGAACCAAATAGGGGGTGGGCTCGAAAATTGAAGTAAAATGTATTTATATTTTTAAAAAGTTACTTGTAATTGTATTTTTTTAAACTTCTTCAAGGCCAAGTTCTATTTCCCCTACAATCAAACACACACTGTCGCCGCTAGATATTTAATGGGCTTCTATAATGTGCTGTACTTCTTTGCGGCATTGGTTAGGCGTCCGAAATCTATTGCACATTTTTCAGAGTCAATATGTATTAGTTATATTGGTAGAATTTCTATCCTGTTCTATCTTGTATCCTAAAAATAATCAAAAATAAAATAACACTTTAAACTTCGGTTTTATATACGTTAACTTGTTTTTGCTTTTACAAGAAATGCCAAAGTAAACATATACTTTAAATTCTCTCCCCCGAGTAAGTTTTATAATGGGTGATGCTGAAGTGCATAGGGCTTTCTTGTCTCTTTCAAGTTTTTTTTCTCCGAGTCGACCCCCATCCCACCCCTCTTTCTTAGCCTCGCAAGTATCGAATAGATAAATGTATCGTTTATGAACTCCTTCCTTACTGTACATTCACTACTTCATCACATTTTGTCAGACACTAGATAGCACTAGTCAGCAGATATGAATTTACTTGCATAGTATTAGGTGCATCTAATTCACAAAACAGGGAAGGTAAGATTATTTGTATATAATTATTTAGAAATTAATTAGAACGTTTAAAATTTATTGAACATAATAAATAGTTAATTACTATTCATAAATGACGTCAAGTGGGAAGGTGTGAGGGTCTGGCTTTTTGTAAGTCGTTAAAAAACGTGACGTCATTTGTGGATGCCCCCCCCCCCCCCCCACCATCTTCTTCTTTTTTTTTCTTCTTCTTCGTTCTTAATTATTAGTGTTGAAGGGGATCGAGATTTATCTGCCAGTGGGTTTGAACTCGAGACTTTTGTTCGAATTTATCAACCATGAGCTTTGCAGACTCGACCACGCTTCCATCACAATTAAGGATACGTGTCAACTGGTTATGCGCCATTGAGGCCATTGAATCCGATTTCAGCCTGCTTTTCTTTTTGGATTTGCTTCCATAGCCTCTGTCCAACCAAGAACAAACTACAAGGCAGCAGTTGTTTGATTTTGGAGTTGTCTCTACTAGTAGAGTGGCTGTCCCCAGCTAACAAGCCTCATTCGCCCGAGGGTTCGAACTCGAGACTTTTTCGGTTTAGCAACCTTGAGCTTTACAAACTTGACCACGCCACCCCTACCCGTGCAGTAATGTAACCTGTAGCTCCCTAGAGCCACGTGACTCTCACGACACATGGGCTATTGCCGAGGGACTTAAAGGATGCATCGGTGTGTCGGTTGGTAGTGTGGACAAACCCGAGCCCCAACCACTAAGATCCAAGAAATGAACTGCCGACATTGTGCACATTTGATTAAACTTCTGGTAAACAGGGCACTCGTCTAAAAAACACGATTGGTAACGTTTTGATGAAAACCTCATAAAAATTGGCGTCAACTTGGTGTGTTGGACAATATTTATCGAGTCCGTGCTTCTCACTTGGAAAACTGAATGGGGTCAGCTAGCGTGTTGGAAAACCTATGATTTAATCGTGTACCAGATGGATAAAAAACATATGTCCATAAGAACTAAAGTAAATAAAAAAAAAATAGAGCGACCCTTGCTTTCCATATATATATATATATATATATATATATATATATATATATATATATATATATATATATATATATATATATATATATATATATATATACAGAGACAGACACAGAGAGACAGAGAGACAGACAGACAGACAGACAGACACACACTCACTCATTTACAGACACCCACGAACAGAATTGCAATGCCTAGTTTTTTTTCGACACAATGACGCGTAAAACATCGATATTCTGATAAATCCGGATTACAAATTTCTGTCCGATTCAAATATGTCCCTATAATGAATTTGTTGAAGTACTGAGGTGTAAAACGGTGAATTATGTCAACATTTTATGTGATTTTTGTGCCCAATTACAATACTTCTTCGACGCTTCGCATACGAGAAAATGTGTATGAATGTATCAGGAAGTCGGAGTGATCTGGTCGGTTAAGCTCATGGTTGCTGAACAAATAAGTCCCTGGGGAAAGTAACTCTTCTAGGAGAGACAACTCTAAAAACAAAAAACTGCTTCCTTGTAGTTTGTTCTTGGCTGACATTGGAGTGAACGGCCTAAATGGCGCACAACCAGTTGACACGTATACTCTTATTGTGTAGGAGAGAATCACTTTCAACATTAAACGAAGAAGAATTAAGCATTGACCTGACCTAAGTAGACCTCTTGTGAATACTTACATTTACTGACATATTTTAATATATATTCCTCTTGATTTTTTTTTGCATATATACCAATAATCACCAATGTATGATTTGTTAATGTTATCGTACAATAAAACTACGCAGTGTGTTTCTTATTTACATCATGTAGGCCTACTTTGCTCTTTACGATGCTTGCAAATAAAAATATTCAATTATTTGGTTTAGTTGATTTGGTATAATGACAGTCTGTGCGCGCGTGTGCGTGTAGGCTAAATGTGTGTTTGTGTTCTTGCGTGTGCCTGTATTTGTGAGTGTTTGTGTAAGTTAGTTTGCGTGTTTGAGTGTGCATTTATGCATTCTTGTGTACATATGCTTATGTGTGTAGGCCTGTGTGTGTCTGCGTGCGTATTTTCTACAACATTCTACGCTACTTGTGTGTAGACTGAATGTAAAAAAAATTAAAACAAAAGGATTGCAAAAAAAATATGAAATAATTTTTTTTGAGCTGGAAAACACACAATGCTGCCGAGGGCTACTATATATCTCTCAAAACAACGTCGATGTCTGAAGATGTTTGCTTGATACCCTATAGGTTTATTTGTTCAAAGAACTACGAGAATTAAAGCAAAAAACGATAATTATGTTAAGACATCTGGAAAAAACAATACATTAATTACCGTCTATACATACATTTGTTATTAACATTTTGGGAAAACAGAACACTTTTCTCAACATAAATACGTATTTTACATTTCTACACATACAGCAGATGCTCTAATCGAACGGATCAGACAAACCAAAACAAATATATCCAACCTTGTAAACAATTTGAATTTTAGTTGTGTATAGATCAAAGGGAATTAAACAGGCTAATAATAAATCGGACTTGCTTTACCAACAACATGATCAAGGTGTATTAATTGAAACACTGCCTCAGTACGGATGTGGTGTGATGTCACCCACTGAAGTGTAGAGTGTTTTTAAGGGCTGACCCTGACAGATAACACACAAACGAAATGAGGCTTTTGCTGATAGATCCTGGCTTTATTGTATATATGGCAAATCCGTTTACGACAAATCCATATACAGATATATCATTAACGTCAAATCCATGTACAGTAAATCAGTTCACGGTATGTAGTCCTTCATTAGTTCTACATAAACAAGTTAAGGAATGGACGGCCCTTGCCATCGGTAGCCCAAGGATTGAATGCCGCGGACACAGCTACAACTACACAGAGTCTCAAAGGTCACATGACATGGAACACGGGGACGAACAGAAGAGCAAAAAATAATTATCATTAAAAAAGTTTAAAAAAACCCACGTTTTCTGATTGAACTAAAAAGTAGAAAAAAATGCTATACATCACAATAATGCAAGCGATCACTCTACCTGTGTAAAAGATCCAAATTTTCCTGTGTTCATCAATCACATAAATCTTGCCGCAACAACCAGTGTACTTCTGCAAATCAACCATATTTTACATGTGTAAAACCAACCGCAATCTAATTCTGGAATACAACTATACTTTATGAGTACAAATCAACCATATTTTAAATGTACACATCACAAATATTTTACAAGTACACATTAATTATATTTTACAATTACTCAGCAACCACAGCCGTTTACAGTTTTGTTCCTGCTGATTACGCTACGCATGTTGCTCTCTTCATTGTTCAAGTTTTGCAAATACAATTATAAATAATGCGTCAAGTCGATAAGTTTCTAAGACGATTTACATACGAATCAGTTTGGTGACATGCGCAGTCAAGTCCTACCCGAAGCTTCACGGTGACAGTGTATTCGTGTACAAGCAATTTTTCATGTAGGTTATGGATTTGTTTCATTGCAGGTTTGGTGGTAATTTTTTTTTTATTGGATACCACGATACCCGCTTTATTTAATCATGTGACAAAAACTGTTGAATAGAAAATAAAGATAAAATAATAAAACAGAGATTGAAGATTATCTTACTCATTTCGGTGATACAGTAATTGGTTAAGAAGAACACGTGTGTGATGTAGAAGTTTATATAAAGTGTGTGTGAGAGTGGCCTCCCCTTGTAACTGGTGTGCAAGCGAAGAAAGAAGTGTGTGAACTGTATTGTGTAAGCGGTGTGTGTTGAGCGTAACCGGAACTTAGAAAATAAGAGTGTTTTTTGTTTGAATGTTACCTGCAGTGGCGTAGCCAGGATCGTCTCAAGAGGGGGGGTCCAATTTTTACCCGGGGACAAACTTTCGATTTGCACCCCCCCCTCAAACTTTCGATTTGCACCCCCCCCCCCTCAAACTTTCGATTTGCACCCCCCCCCCCTCAAACTTTCGATTTGCACCCCCCCCCTCAAACTTTCGATTTGCACCCCCCCCCCCTCATACTTTTTCTATATACCGAGGGGTCTATGGGGGGGTTATGACCCCCCCTAACCCCCCCCTAACCCCCCCCTGCCTACGCCACTGGTTACCTGTGTTCCCCTTTAGAAGTTAGAAATTATAATATTTGACTATTACATTTGAACTTTGTTTTCAATTGTGTTATACCTGGTTCCAAAATGAAATGGAAAGCCGAGCATAACAACGTGTATATGTATAGAATTACCGTTCATGATTTTAAGAATGTAATGTTTAAATACTTTCCTTTAAGGAAATTTCGGTGATATTCGACAAGCGATACAAATAGAAAAGGAAAAGGAAGAGAGCTCATCTAAATCTTAATATATATATATATCGTGATATAAAAGTTATATTTTGGATAGCACTTAAAGTGCAATGGGGCCACAGATATATATATATATATATATATATATATATATATATATATATATATATATATATATATATATATATATATATATATATATATATATATATATAAGTTTGCGGTAATACCGTTCGTTTTTTTTTCTGATAAAACGCATAGAGGCTAAAGAAAATATAAAATTATGCTTTATGAGAATGTGATATAAATTATCAAATTTTCAATGTTATTGAGAAATCGGAAATACAACAAAATACACCTGGTTACCAGAAATCAAAGAATGCTACGATAGAATCTAATATTATATATGAAATGACGTCCACATTACTATATATATATATATATATATATATATATATATATATATATATATATATATATATATATATATATATATATATATAAGTCCACTTATATATGACTGAGGAAAAAAAGCAAAAGAAATAGGAATAACAGCAACCAGTTAGCTTTGAGAAAAATTAAGATTAGATTATTAGTTAAGGTAATGATGGCTCTCAAATAATATAGAAAACTTCGGTTCATAATGAAAAAAACATTAAGCCAGAATGTTTTCCGACTAAATTAGCCTTTAATAATAACTTTAGAAACATGATCCCCTTCCTAAGCTCGTTACATCACATCCTGATTTGTTAAGTTCTTGATTTAGAACAAGGATTCTCAATTTTTTTAACAGGAAACCCGTTAATATTAGATTTGATACATATATCCGTATGTTAACACGCAAAAGCAACCTTTAAACGTAAATAAAGAAAGTTGTTTATTATTATTATTGCTGTCATTATTATTATGATCATCATCATCAATATCAGCAGCAGCATCATAATTATAATTTATTATTATTATTATTATTATTATTATTATTATTATTATTATTATTATTATTATCATTATCATTATCATTATTATTATTATTATTATTATTTTTATTATCATTATCATTATCATTATCATTATCATTATCATTATCATTATCATTATCATTATCATTATCATTATCATTATCATTATCATTATCATTGTCATTGTTATTGTTATTGTTATTGTTATTGTTATTGTTATTGTTATTGTTATTGTTATTGTTATTGTTATTGTTATTGTTATTGTTATTGTTATTGTTATTGTTATTGTTATTGCAATTGCTATTGCTATTGCTATTGCTATTGTTATTGTTATTGTTATTGTTATTGTTATTGTTATTGTTATTGTTATTGTTATTGTTATTGTTATTGTTATTGTTATTGTTATTGTTATTGTTATTGTTATTGTTATTGTTATTGTTATTGTTATTGCTATTGCTATTGCTATTGCTATTGCTATTGCTATTGCTATTGCTACTGCTACTGCTACTGCTACTGCTACTGCAACTGCTACTGCTACTGCTACTGCTACCGCTACTGCTACTGCTACTGCTACTGCTACTGCTACTGCTACTGCTACTGCTACTGCTACTGCTACTGCTACTGCTACTGCTACTGCTACTGCTACTGCTACTGCTACTGCTACTGCTACTGCTACTGCTACTGCTACTGCTACTGCTATCGCTATCGCTATCGCTATCGCTATCGTTATCGTTATCGTTATCGGAAATCGTTATCGTTATCGTTATCGTTATCGTGTACGTTATCGTTATCGTTATCGTTATCGTTATCGTTATCGTTATTGTTATTGTTGTTGTTGTTGTTGTTGTTGTCGTTGTCGTTGTCGTTGTCGTTGTCGTTGTCGTTGTTGTTGTTGTTGTTGTTGTTGTTGTTGTTGTCGTTGTTGTTGTTGTTGTTATTATAATAATTATTACTATTATAACTATTATTAATATTATTATTATTACCTTTGCGAAGGGCTCGCAATCAATTGATTAAAATTGATCTATTTCATTTGCCAATTAAAATGTGGGTCTGCGTGGCATAGCGATAGAGCTCTAGACTCTTATCCGGAAAGTCTCAAGTTCGAATCCAGGTATAAGTCCGTTAGGCTTTGATGGGCTCTTAGCTCAGTTAGGTTATAGTAATGATCACATTATCCCTTCATATTTCGAGGTCAAAAATCATTAACTCTACTTCATCTGTCCAAATGATGTCGAGGTATAAAGCAGAATGTTTACTATGTGCAAATTAAAATGCATGATATTTGTTCTATTGCCCACAGAAAAGAAGTCAATATTCTATTACCATTTCATCGAAATGACTCTACAGAAACATTTCTATAAACATTCTATAAACATTTCCTTAAAATATGGCCCTATACTAACTTATCTATTCTATAACCATCCCCTCAGACCATGGACCGAGGCGGAGAAAAAAATATCCCGTTGAGTGGTGACGAACTCTCAGACCAATGCCACAAGGTGTGTACATTTTTTTCATTATTTAATCTAATCATAAATGTATGTTTTATCATTGGGTACGGTTGCACGATTTTAAACCTTCTCTACACAGCTCAAGTGGTGAAAATGCTTACTTACATACATGACTGTGGAACTATACCATGTCTGTTTATACATCATTTACAGACCACTATGTCTGTTAGCATAACGTAGACAACACATTGTGTCTGTTTACATAACGTAGACAACACAATATGTCAATTTACATAACGTTCACAACACATTATGTGTGCTTACATTGACAACACGGTATGTCTGTTTATATAACGTAGACAACACATTATTTTTGTTTACATAACGTAGACAACACATTATGTTTGTTTACATAACGTAGACAATACATTATGTTTGTATAATTAACGTAGACAAACTTTATGTCTATTTGCATAACGCAGCCAACACATTATGTCTGTTTGCATAATGTAGACAAAACACAATGACTGTCAACAAAACGTAAACAACACAACAAAGTCTGTTTAACCAAAGTTCACAGTACATTATTGTCTTTTAAAGGACATCGTCAGGACACTATGGCTGTCTATATTACATTGAACACAATGACTGTGTACATAACGTAAACAACACATTGTGTTTATGTAACGTAGTCAGAATGCTATCCATGTTTTTCTTTTCTCAACATAACATCGACTTTTTAAAGTTGTTTTGAGCACAATGTAATCTACTTGGTTGACTTGTTGAATGCAGTGCGTGTACCCTGAACGATTTACACCGGATCGTTTTCTGAGACATGCCTATGTCAATTTAAAAAAGCTCTTGTCAGTGCCAGCAAAAATCTTCTGCAGAGTCTTATTACAAAGAATGAGGAAATGAATTGATGGGATCCTTCGTGAAGAACGAGCTGGCTTCAGGCCAACAGGTCATGTAACGACCAAATATTTGTCTTGCGCACTATAGAATGGAACTCATCATCAACTACATAGATTCTGAGAAGGCATTTGATAGCATCCACCATCCATCACTATGGAAGATACTAGAGCTATATGACTTTCTAGGAAAAGTCACAAACATTCTCAAAGACGTACTATGACAACCAAAGCTGTGTGCGACATCAGCAAAGTGAATGATTCAAGGTAAAAACTGGTGTCAGACAGGGCTGTGTCATCTCACCTGTCAACTTTATGGTGGTAATAGACTGGATAATGAGAAGAGCCACTGAGGACAATCCAAGAGGAATTGTTTGGGAACTTACCAACACTTCGTAGACTGTAACTTTGCTTATGACTTGGTTCTACAGTAATCTACTCTCACATGCCCAAAAGGACATCCAAGAAAAAAACCCCACAAAAATAGAGCAAATTGATAAAAGCCTTGGGCTTAAGGTAAACTCAGGAAAAAAAACAAGACAATGAAAGTTAAAACTAAAAGTGATCTGAAGACCCGTGCTAATGGAGCAGAGCTTGAACAGGTCTAAGACTTTAACTACCTCGGCAGCTATATCTCAGCAAATGGCTGCAACGATAGGAAATAGCCACCAAAATAGCAATGGCAGCACAGGCTTTCAACAGACTTGCTAAGATCTGGAAATCATCCTCACTGCAGCAGAGAATAAAAAAAGGATTTACAAAATGACTTCCGGTTCTATTAAGGCTAGAAATATTAAAACAAATAACTACTAGTACTATAATAGTAGTTTATCAACTTTTAAATTTAATTTGGATTAGTGTAGTCAGGTTGTTGTGATAATAGGGGATATTACATTATTAAATATAAATACAATACTTTGCTATACACCATTGACCACTATTGTGTATTTTATCATGCGAAACAGTTGTTGTGACTTTTACTTATTCCAGATGACTTCAAGAAGGGGCTGAGGGCGGTTTTTTAAAATTATTTTTAAATGATAAAATAATTCTATACTGCTTTTCAACTGCTTATATTCAACACAAAAATATGAAAATGAGTGTATCGACGGTTCCCAAACAGCTTGAAGTTTTTTAAAATAAAACTATAATTTTAACGCTTGCTACATTTTTTAGGTGAGCGGCTGAATCGTTTATTTGTTTTATTATTATTTTATTGTGTGCAAATCTGTGTGCGAACGCTACAGTGTAATGTGGCTACGGTATTTTCGGCCGAGCTGGTATATAATGCCGAATCTAAGAGGGCGCCAAACGCGGTAGAAAAGAATAATTAAAAACTCATTTTAAGCTAAAGTATTGCATTATATACAATCAAATGGAACACCAAGGCAAAAATTAGTGACTAGTAAAAAGCGTCACCAACCTTTTCAATTGGGAGGGGGGCGCTTTTTCTTTTACATGAGTGAATATAATTTAAATGGAATGGGTCACATAATTGATATTTAGCCTGGGAGCCGGAATTGGTCGCTACGCCTCTGTTGGCTTCGGGCTGTTCCTTGTGCAGGTTAAGTTGGTTCTACCATGATTTTTTTACACGGTACTTTTAATTCGCTTCGAAAATCTGTTTATACTGAGGTTACTACTTATAACGATATTTAATCCTGTTGGGTACCATGTGTGTTCTTGGTAAGATTGGTATTAGATTAGTTATAAGAATAGATTTTAGTATTTTAGTATTCGAAGTAGGGATTAGTAATTTAGTCGAAGCCTTAGCTAGATTTCCTTAGTAGTGATTAGTATTACTATTACATTTTTATTCTTAACCATTTGTATATACATGTGTGAATATATTTTCCAGGCATTTGATTCATGTTTTCCTTTTCTTTTCTCTTTTTGTTTCATCTAGTAACTTGGCTGGTTGTTTGATTGGTTTTTGTAAAATTTGTTTAGTGTTTGTTTGATTGGATTTGTTTGTTTGCTTTGTTATGTAGTTTTTGAACGTGAGGGAAGTACAATCTAAGGGAATGTCGAGGCCTGTGTAAATTGTTTGCATTTCTGTGTTGTTTTTTTAATGGTTTTGCTTAGAGGTTCTTTTGTCTAGAGTTAGATTGTAGGGTATTTATTATTTCTTTTTAATGTTGATGTTTCCATTTTGTTTGTAAATAAAATTGATAAGCTGATATATCTTTTTTTAATATCTAGGTTAATGTTAGGATTTTGACAACAGTATGTTCAGCCACCGTTGCACTGACGCTTAGATGATTAGCCTGGGGTAGAGTTAGGCATTTACATTAGGGTTTTATACACACAATTTGTCAGGCCTTACATTAAAAAAAAATTAAATTTAGTATGAATACATAGACTTTTCAAGCCTTTTTTGACGAGATTGTTTAATACTAATAACTAAAAGATCTAAAACGATATTGTTTTTCCTCCGTCAATTAGAGGCAAGAGTCTGGTCATAATAGGGACGAACGTTCCACCTATCAAGCAGGACACACAGAGAGCTATGGCCAGGATTACTACGATTATGAATATGATGAGTCGACAGCAGCTGACCAACTGACTGACCAAAGGGATCATTACACCATGAAGGGAATAGGAGACAATGATAAATACTACGATGACAACGATTGTGAAAATTTTGAATCCAACGTAGACAACCCACATCATTATTCAGACGACTTCCCGACCCGAAATGAACAACAAGCTTACTCGCACAATAAAAGATCAGCCTACCTCAAGAGGGCTTATGATGCTCACAACTACACATGCGCCACACCCACATCCCAACCCACAGTCCTAAGTTACCCCAAGACCAACAACGTGGAAAAAAATCAACCCCAGCCCACACCCTATGTACAGAGTTACAGGGATAACACATCAGTGGTGAGCACCCTGAATTCGAGAGATGCGCCTGCACCACAAATGGGTGCTATTGGGCCTCGGATGCCAGAGGAGGTAATAATTTGAGAACTTTGCTATATTATCTACTTACGTACAGCCTTTTACGTAATTTTGAAGCACAACACCATAAGAAAAAATTTATATATATATATATATATATATATATATATATATATATATATATATATATATATATATATATATATACATATATATATATACATATATATATATATATACATATATATATATATATTTATATATATATATATATATATATATATATATATATATATATATATATATATATATATATATATATAATATGTTTTTGTATGACTAGGAACAATTCCAAGATGTTCCTAGTTACAAATATAGTAGCATACTTGTTATGCTCTTCTGCTGTCTACCCCTAGGTATAGCTGGACTGGTGTATACATTTAATGTAAGTGTTTTAATATTGTTTCACGTATAGTCATAAACATCCTTATATATCAGGGCCAACGTGCGCACGTTTTTCTTGAACTCTGTAAGTTTGTAACAATGATTCCGAGGCTATGAGATCAGAATATTCAGCCACTATGTAGACCTCGAATAGACGTATTTTTGTTTAGACAAATGTGTTGATTCCGTTGAATGTGTAATTTTAAATTTATTTGAAGAAACTAATAAAAATAAAAACATATTCAAGGATAACAACGCATATTTAAATATGCAACCGGAGAGGTAATGCTTTTTGCAAGGGTCAGGGAACAAAGCCACCCCGCGTCTACCCTGCACAAGCTATGATAGTGGTCTGCCATGAAAGCTCCAATTTTGAAGGGCTGATTGGCAGAAGCGGTTACATGTCTGACTTGATTCCTGGATGGCGCGTGGAATGGTAGGTTCGGATCCCGTTGGTGACAGACTGCTTATCATTACTTAGACTATTTTCTGACCTTCGACTACCCTTGGCGTTGAAATATCACTTTTTGGTTAATTTTGCTGTTTGCAACACAACAGGAAATTGTTCTGTTCACAGAAAATAGGCAAATACTATGTTCGTAAAATATTTTTAAATTTTATAATATTGATAGACCTTCCATTCAGAGAATATGCAGATATTTATTAAGCAGGCGAATAATAAAAATTTGGTCGGCAAAAATTACTAAAACTAGATTTGTTAAAACCGGTTTTTAGCAGAATTATCTAGGGCAATGAATCAGCTCATGGTATTCGGCAAAGTGCTTTCTTGTTTGTTTGCTTTTAATTTGATAGTTTTTTTTTTATAGGCACGCAGCGACGCGCGACGGGTACACTAGTAATCAGATAATACACCTCTACCACTTTTAAAAAATACCCAACCATAATATAATGTATCCTAATAACAACTTTAAACTTGTACATTTATAACTGATCACTGTGTTAACCTTCTCCGCAGGCTGACAACCTAAAAATCCAAAAAAATACTCGGAGGCCAAGAAGGTCGCGAAGAAGGCACAAACCATGAATGACATGGGCGTAGGTTTTGGCATCCTGATCTGGATTATCAACGGCTTTAATTTCTTCATTCGGCTCTGAAGCATGCAGGACAATTAACAAGAGAAATACTTAAGGCCGTAAGAAAGCGTTAGCTTGATATGGTTGACCAGTGCTCTTTGACCGAGCTACAATTGTTGTATGTTTGTTGTATGTAATTCATTTTATATATATATATATATATACTAGCTGCATCCCGTGCTCCGCCACGGTAAATCTTTTTAAATGTACAACTTTGGAACAGAACAAAACGAACAAAACACAACACAAACACAAACAAAACACAACCACAACACAACCACAACACAAACACAAACACAACACAACCACAACACAACCACAACACAACCACAACACAACCACAACACAACACATCAACACAACCACAACGCAACCACAACACAACCACAACACAACCACAACACAACCACAACACAACACAACCACAACACAACACAACACAACCACAACCACAACACAACCACAACACAACTACAACACAACCACAACACAACCACAACACAACCACAACACAACCACAACACAACCACAACACAACCACAGCCACAACATTAGAATCACCACCAAACAACACGCTTTTTAGGCGTCCGCGCCCAAAGATAGCCTTTATTTAAGTCACATAAATAGATTCTACTCCATAACTTACAATAAAACAATGCAATGCAAATAAATGTCCGGCAAGTGGTGTTTACTTTTATGGTTCTAAGAAAACACATTGGCAATGTAATTAGAATCACCACCGAAAAACACGCTTTTCCCAGGCGTCCGCGCCCGTAGAGAGCCTTTTCAGCATTCTCTATACTATAATCCTAAAATTTCACCATCTGTTAACACCGAAAAACAAAAACAAAAAAATGTGATTTTGAGAGATCATAGACTAATTAGAAAATAATATAAATAATCTTAACATTTTTCTATTTTACTTATGAACCTTAACATATAATAATCAATGTGGAAGTAATAAAAAAAATAACTTAAACTATTGAGAGTGAGTTGAATATTAAAAAAAAAAAATTTCCCATACGTCCGCGCTCAGAGAGAGTCTTTCCAGTCTTCTCAAAAAGTCAAATTTTACCATGTTTTCATAACACCGAAAAATAAAAGCAAAAAGAAAGTGATTTTTGAGAAATCATAGACTAATTAGAAAATAATAATAAATAATATAAATAATCTTAACATTTTTCTCTTTTAATTATGAACCTTAACATGTAATAATCAATGCGGTAGTAATAAAAAAACAATTAACTTAGATATTGATGAGTTAAATATATTTTTAAATTACCTCCCTTGCAAACAAATTACCAAAAAAAAGTTGAATTAATTAGTTTTTTCGACCTACTTTCATTTTTTCTAAGAATATAAACAAAAATGATATTTAACATTGATTTTTTAAGTATGTTTTAGCCATTTTCGTGTATTTAATATTTTCTTTAAGTTATGCAAAAGAGTAAACACAGTGGCAATTATAAAATAGCGCTATGTGGCTATATAAACAAACCCTACTCTACTACTTATAATAAGACACTGTGGTGCACTGAAAAGCACAGCATGGTGCGTAGTTTACTTTTATAGTCCCAAAATCTATAGCGATGACGGAAGGAAGGAAGGACTGACACACTACTTGGCGGCTTATATTATAGATATATATATATATATATATATATATATATATATATATATATATATATATATATATATTAGTGTTTGTTTACACATACATACATATATATATATATATATATATATATAGTTGTAGATGTAGATGTAGATGTAGATGTAGATGTAGATGTAGATGTAGATGTAGATGCAGATGCAGATGCAGATGCAGATGCAGATGCAGATGCAGATGCAGATGCAGATGCAGATGCAGATGCAGATGCAGATGCAGATGCAGATGCAGATGCAGATGCAGATGTAGATGTAGATGTAGATTGAAATCCGCGGACACAGGTACAACTACCCAGAGTCTCAAAGGTCTCATGACCTGGAACAAGGGGACGAACTATCAGCTAAAGAATACATCAACAGTTGCAGTCACACAAGGGACACAACCAAATAAATTGTAAATCATGGTTGCTGAACAAATAAGTCCCGAGTTCGAACCCCCGGGTAAAAGAGGCTCGATAGCTGGGGACAGTAACTCTTCTAGGAGAGACAACTCTAAAAACAAACAACTGCTTCCTTGTAGTTTGTTCTTGGCTGACATTGGAGTGAACGGCCTAAATGGCGCACAACCAGTTGACACGTATACTCTTATTGTGTAGGAGAGAATCACTTTCAACATTAAACGAAGAAGAATTAAGCATTGACATGACCTAAGTAGACCTCTTGTGAATACATTTCCTGACATATTTTAATATATATTCCTCTTGATTTTTTTTGCTTATATATACGCTAATAAATACTAATGTATGATTTGTTAATTTTATCGTACAATAAAACTACGCAGTGTGTTTCTTATTTACATCATGTAGGCCTACTTTGCTCTTTACGAAGCTTGCAAATAAAAATATTCAATTATTTGGTTTAGTTGATTTGGTATAATGACAGTCTGTGCGCGCGTGTGCGTGTAGGCTAAATGTGTGTTTGTGTTCTTGCGTGTGCCTGTGTTTGTGAGTGTTTGTGTAAGTTAGTTTGCGTGTTTGAGTGTGCATTTATGCATTCTTTTGTACATATGCTCATGTGTGTAGGCCTGTGTGTGTCTGCGTGCGTATTTTCTACAACATTCTACGCTACTTGTGTGTAGACTGAATGTAAAAAAATAAAAACAAAAGGATTGCAAGAAAAATATGAAATATTTTTTTGAGTTGGAACACACATAGTGCTGCCGAGGGCTATTATATATTTCTCAAAACAACGTCGATATCTAAAGATGTTTGCTTGATACACTATAGGTTTAGTTGTTCAAAGAACTACGAGAATTAAAGCAAAAAACGATAATTATGTTAAGACATCTGGAAAAACCAATACATTAATTATCGTCTATACATACATTTGTTATTAACATTTTGGGAAAACACAACACTTTTCTTAACATAAATACGTATTTTACAGTTCCACACATACAGCAGATGCTTGTATCGAACGGATCAGACAAACCAAAACAAATATATCCAACCTTGTAAACAACTTGAATTTTAGTTGTGTATAGATCAAAGGGAATTAAACAGGCTAATAATAAATCGGACTTGCTTTACCAACAACATGATCAACGGTGTATTATTTGTAACACTGCCTCAGTACACTGCCTCAGTACACTGCCTCAGTACACTGCCTCAGTACACTGCCTCAGTACACTGCCTCAGTACACTGCCTCAGTACACTGCCTCAGTACACTGCCTCAGTACACTGCCTCAATACACTGCCTCAGTACGGATGTGGTGTGATGTCACCCACTGAAGTGTAGCGTTTTTAAGGGCTGACCCTGACAGATAACACACAAACGAAATGTCGCTTTTGCTGAGAGATCCTGGCTTTATTGTATATATGGCAAATCCGTTTACGACAAATCCATATACAGATATATAATTAAATCCATGTACAGTAAATCAGTTCACGGTATTTAGCCCTTCTTCTTTTCTTCTTCTTCTTCGTTCTTAATTGAGAATATGGTGGAGGATTCAGACAACAAGTCCAACTTCGTGAACAAACCGGACTGTGGTCTCCAGTTTGGCAGGTGCCCCATATAATTTTTCACTGAGTGGGGTGGGCAGGGGCCAGTGTCTGATTCGTGCCTGGCTATACAAAGTACATTCCTGAAGTACGTGCTCTGTATTTTCCGGGGCCTTGCCACAAGAGCACATTTCGCCACACCCAACCCTCAGTTTTTTGTGCATGTGTTGATTTAGTCTGTTGTGGCCTGTTCTAAGTCGAAAGATTATGTATTGTTGTTTTCGTGTCAGTTTATAATAGCCATTATCTTTATTGTAGTGAGGGTGTGTGTCAGACCACATTTGCGTTTGTTTGTTTTTTATAATTTTTTTTATTTCTTTTGGGTGTAGCGAAATTTCCGGTTGTGGTTTCTTTCCCCCAATTTTTGCCAAGCTGGTCTGCGATCTCGTTACCCTGGATCTGACAGTTGCCCGGGATCCACTGCAGCACAATTCTGCTGGAGGTATTTATTAGCCTCTCTAGTGCTGTCATAAGTGTTTGAGTATAGGACTCTGGATTTTTTAGTTCTACATAAAAAAGTTAAGCAATGGACGGCCATTGTCATCGGTAGCCCAGGGATTGAATGCCGCGGACACAGGTACAACTACACAGAGTCTCAAATGTTACATGACATGGAACACGGGGACGAACAGAAGACCAAAAAAAAAAACATCAACAGTTGCAGTCACACAGGGGCCGCAACCAAATAAATTGTAAATCATCCCTTCCCCCATATATTTTATATAACTTAAATTTGAAATTTCTTTCGCGAGTGTTCGTATTTCGTGAACTTCAGTAATTAGCAGTGGTAAACAGATGTGTTTAATTTTAACTCTGCGGCGTACATTGAACTATGCGGTACCGCGAACTATGTTGAACCGTGAACTATGCTTTACCCTGAACTAGGCGGTACCGCTATCTATGTTGTAACTTGAGCTATGCTTTACCGTGAATTATACACGAAACTAGAAAAAGCTATTGAAGACTGTGAAGATGATCTTATACAAAGTCCTGTCAAAAACATATTAGGGGTCATCCGTAACCGATGTCGAGAGAGGGTGTCATCAATTTTGTGACGAAGTATGATGTGGGTATTGGAGTTTCAGACAGCTTGACGATACACTTTTGCATTTTAAAAGGTAATGACTGTCCATTAGGCAAGTAAAGACGAGTTCACTGAACTGTCGTTTATTTGGAAATATTCAGAATATTTGTACACATCAAGTCCAGAATATATGTACACATCAAATTTGCTATATGTAGTGTAATTTTGGGATATAGTTTTGGGATATATATTTGGGATGTAATTTGTGATGTAATTTTGTGATGAATTTTTGGAAGTAAATTTGGAATGTAATTTTGGGGTATAATTTCGGATGTAGTTTTGGATATAGCTTTCGAATGTAATTTTGGGATAAAGATTTCGAATGTCATTTTGGGATGCAGTTTTGGGATATAGATTTCGAATGTAATTTTGGGATGTAGACCTAGTTTTGGGATGTAGTTTTGGGATGTAATTTGGGATATAGTTTTTGGATGTAGTTTGGGATGTAGTTTTAGGATGCAGTGTTGGAAACGACTTAGCTTAATATAATATTAGGAAATGTGTTTGTGTTATCTGCATGATTGGTACTACTTTTTGGTTAGTCCTAAACTTGACAAGTTAATGAAAGTGATTAGTGCTAGAGATTAATTAGAGAATAGCACTAGAGAGGTTGGGTTTGAGTTTATTGTCGATTTCCCCACTTAACAACATGGTCTGAGAGACACCAATAAACGAGATAAGAAACATGTTAAAAATATCTAGAAATCTTGTCTAAACATAAACTAGCGATATTCAGAGTCTCATAAAAAGTGAAAAACACAATATTACAAGAAAACATGTAAAGTCCTCTTCTCAGCTTAGGGCCCAGGCTTTTTTTCCAATGCGCACTCATCCAATGGTCTAATTAGACTACGGAAATATTATGATTATTATGTTTAGACACATTGTTTCTTTAAAAACAACGCCCCCCCCCCCCCCCTTTCATAACAGCCCAGACAAAATTTTAAACACACGTTGCTTATAAAGGTATTATATACTTAAACTAGTGTCCGAGGAAGTTTTAAGTGCGGGTGGGGGTGGGGGTCAGCCAGGGGGGTGCCTAAATGAAACCCGGTTTGGACATAAGGTGTTAGTGTAAATTTAAGATACTAATACGAAAAAAATACAATATATGACATTTATTTACAATGATTTGAATTCAGTCGTATAAAGGAATTTTACTTTGAACATGGCGTGCCCTCATTATACAAGCTAGGTTTGACTTCTCTAGTGGTGAAACCCTCCTGTAAAACAGAAGTTTAGATAGGGAAGTGTAAAACAATAAACCCCAACGACAGAGTAATTTATAATACTCATAAAATTAAAACCGTTGATGGGTTTTTGTTGCGTTATCCGGATAAATATTAGTTTTACGGTCGTATCCGGGTCGAAACTTGATTAATTATCGTGAAGGTACCAGCGATACTTGGGTGCAAACAGGGGTGGCAGGAAGAAATAAAATTGAAATATTCTAATACTTTAACTTTAGTATTTACCAGCTCTAAAGTATGTTTAATTTCAGAGCAAGTGTGTGTGTGGGAGGGGGAGGGGCGGTATAAAAAATTATCAATTTTTTAAAAGTTCCGCATTTTTAAATTTAAGTGCAATGTGTGAGGGGGGTGTTGACAGGAAACGAATATGTAAAATCACGATATCAAATTTAAATTTATTATGTGTTTATCTTATTTCACATGTTTTTCTTTTAAACTTAGAGCGCCGATTAGTTTCCTCCTAGCAGAGAGTGTTGGCTCGACCTGTGTGTAAATAACAAATCCAACAAGAAATACAGAGTTCATTGCTGGTTGTATTCTTATAGCGTTAGACACTGACCAACGCACATATAGCTTATGCTTTTAGACAGTGTTTTAGAGCGTGCTACTAAGCAGTATAGATTTGTAGGCATCGTTTTGGATTCGTGAAAAGTTGCAGAAAACATTCGTGGAAATTATAGTGTAAATATCGTAACCCGCACACAAAGATGTCCTGTGTGAATTAATAGTAAAATAAAACACTCTTTCGATCCTGACGGTGTCTGGGACGCAGGTGAAGTAGAATTCACCTGTTGTGAAATAGAATTCAACTATGACCTCAGCATGCGAAGGGATAGCGTGATTAGCTCTACGCACAGCCGCCTATACTTAATAAACAATGATTTAATATGTGTGTCAATTTTCGCGTTCATCTCAATCGCCGCACTGTAAAGTGGTGTTACACCATTTGTTTAGTTGATCGATTAAATCATAACTGTCAGAACCACGAAAAGAAACACGTTTGAGATAAAACAATGTGCAGTTTGTTATCTGAAGCCAATCTCAGCTATACCAATGCTTCTCAGTGCAATGGTTCTTTACATTATAGTGTCATTATTTTATGAATTATTATGTTCAGAGCTTTTCTTTAACCAATAATTTTCATTTTCAGCTCAGCATCGTGTATTTAATCCAATACAAATAAAAATGGATCGAGGTACTACCGAAGACAACTTTGAGCCTAAAAACTTAGGTATAGCCCAACAGGTAAGAAATTGTCGATCTTCTTCTTCGTTCTTAATTGTTAGTGTTGGAAGGTATCCCCTCCAACACTATTAATTTACTGGTTATGCGCCATTGAGGCCATTGACACCGATCTCAACCTGCTTTTCTTTTTGGATTAGCTTCCGTAGCCTTTGTCCAACCAAGAACAAACTACAAGGCAGCAGTTGTTTTATTTTGGAGTTATTTCTCCTAGAGACTTTTCGGTTTAGCAACCATGAGCTTCACCGATCCATTTATTTGTATTTTAAACGTAAATGTGGCAGGCGAAATTAAGTTCACTTGTTGTATTGACCTCGGCATATTATGAAAGGGGTAGTTTTGTAAGCACAATGCCAAGCCGTCTTCACTTTCTCTAACCCGAGTCAGGTACCAAACAAGCCTGTGTGGACTCAGAGGCGTGGCATGGCTTTGATCCCGTGATCCAATCTCGAGACTTAAATTTATAAAAAAAAGTTTTCGGAGGTTCGAACTTGGTACTCTTTGTTTGAGTAACCATGAGCTTTACCGACCCGACCACGCCGACACCTCATTTTGTATTGAAACATTATTTTACCCAAAACAAATAATTAATCATTGAAAAAATTGATTGTAAAAAATTATAAATGATCAACAGAGTTTATTTTGTTAAACATCTACTCGAACTAACTCGAAGTTATGTATTGTCTTGTTTAGCTTGCACCTAATGATCTAGATGATGGCGAGTCAGAACCCGCAAACCAAGCAGCTGCTCACGTTGAAATTGCTGAATGGGGTGACACTAATCCTGATTGCCATCAATCTGACACAAGGCAACATCACATTAACACACTGAGAGAGTACGACGAATACAACGACAATTATGACGACCAATATGAAGAAGATAGCCCACCTCCTTATTCAGACGTTTTTCTTCCAAAGACAGAAGTGACGTACTTACAGAATGCTTCTGCAGCTTACCACAAGAATGATTCAACATTTTATTACAAAAATGCTTCAACGACTTACCCAACGACTGCTCATACAGCTTACCCCAAGAATGCTTCAGCAGCTTACCTCAAGAATGCTTCAAGTGCTTATCATCAGCATGCTTCAACAGCTTACCCTAAGAATGCTTCAACAGCTTACCATGAGAATGCTTCAACAGCTTACCCTAAGAATGCTTCAACAGCTTACCCCAAGAATGCTTCAACAGGTTACCCTAAGAATGCTTCAACAGCTTACCCCAATAATGCTTCAAAGGCTTACTCCAAGAATGCTTCAACAGCTTACCCTAAGAATGCTTCAACAGCTTACCCTAAGAATGCTTCAACAGATTACCATGAGAATGCTTCAACAACTTACCCCAAGAATGCTTCAAAGGCTTACCCCAAGAATGCTTCAGCAGCTTACCCCAAGAATGCTTCAAGAGCTTACCATCAGAATGCTTCAACAGCTTACCCTAAGAATGCTTCAACAACTTACCCCAAGAATGCTTCAAAGGCTTACCCCAAAAGCACCAACCCTCTCCATTACGACATATTCGCTTCGCGCACATCGCAAAATTTTCCCAGAAACGACAACTTGGGAAGACAACTCCTCCAGCCCACAGCCCACTTGCCCGTCCATGGTAACATTACCTCCTGTGCTAACGTACAGTCTGTCAGAGATGAGCCCGAGTCACAGATAAGTTTTCTCTTGGTAAGTCCGCCATTACGACGACAGACAAACATAACTGCAACATATTTTATTTTATATATACATGGTTGCCGAAAGTCACAGTAACAACTTTCCTTTTTTTGTGAGGCAATCAATTTTAAATTTAGTTTTTTTAGAATTCTAAGCTAACAATGATTCAAACATTGCTTTAAACAACACCAAAAATAAAACGACGAAGACATTTAAAAACAAGTTAATTAAAAAGTCTAGTGACAATTTTAGCGCAATTTCCTTATGTTATCTAAAAATAGCTATGTCGTAGCGTAAATCAAGAGCAGGGTTAGTAAAACCATTGGTTAGTTATTAAAACGTTTTTTATTCATTTTTTTTCAGTATTTAACATGTTTTATTTACAATAGAGTTACATGGCTAAAAACCATTGCGCGCCTACTGAACGTGATGACGCAGCCATTGAACGTGATGGCGCAGCTATTGAACGTGATGACGCGAGTGGTGTGGTTGGATAAATATGCCTACTGATTCGGTCCAAATTTTAATTAATTAAAAAAAAATTTTGTGACCGAACGAAAGGATATTTTTGAAAATTTTCTTCAGCAATATTGTTCTAAATTATGGCAGGAATCGATTGGTACATGTTTCAAGTTGCTAATTGGTCTGGTTGCCGAGATATGGGCCAAAAACTAATTTTTTTTCGAGGTTTTTTGGCTTTTCCGGGAAATACATGAAAGAAATTTTTATGGCCTATGTTCATCCTCGTAACTTGCTTAACATAATTGCTTTTGGAACTAGTCATCGATATTGCTTCGTTGAGGAGGAGATACGATTTAAAGCTGCGGACACACATCCATCCATCCATCCATCCATTCATTCATACATTCATACATCCAGAAATGACGGGTTAATAAACGCAATTCTCCAGAATGGAAATTGCGCTAAAAAACAACTACAAGTAAGCTTTGAGTTTAAAAGTAATTGGTGTGTTATAATGAAAACGTGTTTATTCCTTTACTCGTGGATAAGCCAAGAATATTTTTATTATACTTTTTCATTAAGGTAGTTTATAGTAGAAGTAACATATATATATATATATATATATATATATATATATATATATATATATATATATATATATATATATATATATATATATATATATATATACACTAGACATACTGCCTAGCTTGGCTTTGGCTTAGGTTTTCAAAAAACATTTGAGAATTTGAATGCTTAGTTAATTGGCAATTGGCTGATACGTGGAGTGCTTAATTTTAGAAAGTAAGGCTAATTTTAGAGAAATTATTGTTGTTATATATATATATATATATATATATATATATATATATATATATATATATATATATATATATATATATATATATATATATATATTACCATACAGCATGTAGAGATGATATCTGTAGATAATTTTACATTAAGGTAGAGTCACAGTCTATTCCCAACTATACATGGCTAAGTGTGTGCATTCTGTGTTTTTGCTGTCTCCCACTAGGGGTAGGAGGACTCGTCTATTCCCTACAGGTAAGTCTATGACGCTATAGAAACAGGAAAGTAAGAGATATAGGCCTACTTTGCACATAATCTGTTATCTGGGCATTTGAAGGTTAAGTGTGGTCGTCATTATGCCCAGCCGCTTTTACTTTTTCCCAACGGATGTCGGGTACCTATCAGAGCTGGGTGAACTCAGTGACGTCCTACTGACTAGAGCTCGGGATCCGAACTGAAGACCTTTGGGCTCTCCCATCCAACCACGCCGGCTTCTTGTGGTGCTTTATAACATCTATATATATAATTCTCTTCTGGGAGCCGCTAGAAAACAAGCTGCAAACGCGCCTAGAAAACAAGCTGTAAACGCGCTCCCTACCTCCCCACCCCTACATGGTTTTAGTGAGCTGTGTTCATTCTAAATGTTTACAAGCAGAGCCAACGATTTTAAACGTAGGGGGGGGGGGAGGAAGGGGGGGGGTTATGGTCCTTAACGAGCTACTTATAGTGTTTTAAAGAAATATTTTCAGTGGCAGCATTGGTACTGTCGAATTCACAAATTATGAATTACTGAAAAGTAGAAAAAACAACAACTAAATAGCGGCGTATGTTATGCCGCGGGCCGGCTCGTTTGTAATGTGACGCCAAGGATAATTCCAAGTTGTTGAATTTGTTTTCGTATATCAAATACATATGCAATCTCTAACAGCCAAAATGCGTTGAACAAATTAAATTAAGCTAAACAAAGCAAGGCAAAATTGCTCCAAACACAGGAATAAAACGTGCATATCTAGAGGACTAATTGCCGTCGTACCAACATATAAATCAGAGCAGATAGTAGGCATACATAGAAACATGCGAACGCGAAAATAATTATATTGTCTTCTTGTTTGTTTACTGATTTAGTTACCAGGTTTTTTTTTCTATTTCCTGCCCGTAGGCCAAAACGTTAAAGAAAGAACACAAATACGCGGAGGCCAGAGCAGCTGCCAGAAAAGCCTTTCATTTAAATATAGCTGGTATTGTACTCGGTATAACACTTATCGCTGTGATTGTTTATATTTATATTACAATCAGAAATAGCGGGAGTGATCTCCACTAAACTTCCTCTAATTTCTGTTATAACACTAACGGGGATGGTAGCTCCATGGCAATCAGGATATGGACAAGTTTCAAGTGATTTTTGTGCACAATTACAATACTTCATCTATGCTCTGTATACGAACAAGTAAAGAATATGTATTATGTATTATTTTGTTAGAAGCATTAAGAAGTCGGACTGGTCTGGTCGGTTAAGCTCATTGTTGCAGAACCAATAAGTCCCGAGTACGAACCCCAGGGCAAAAGCAGCTCGATAGTTGGGGACAGTAACTCTTCTGGGAGAGTATGAAGCATTAATCTAACCTAAGTAGACCTCTTTTGAATATTTTCATTTCTAGACATAATTTAATGTCTGCTCCTCGTGATTTATTTTTGCTTATATATAAATACCAATGTATGATTTTTTTATTTTATAGTACAATAAAGCTACGCAGTGAGTTTCTGATTTATATTATGTACTCTGCTCTTTACGATGCTTGCAACTAAAAACATTCAATTATTTGTTTTAGTTGATTTGGTATGATGACTGTGTTTTTGCGCGCGTGTGTGTGTAGGCTAAATGTGTGTTTGTGTTCTTGCGTGTGTCTGTGTTTGTGTGTGTTTATGTAAGTGTGTCTGTGTAGGTGCATGTCTGCGTCTGAGTGTGCATTTATGCATGCTTATGTGTGTAGGCCCTTGTGTGTCTGCGTGTGTATTTTCTACAACACCCTAAGCCACTTGTGTGTAGACTGTATGTAATAAAATAAAAACAAAAGGATTGCTAGAAAAATATGAATTTTTAGAGTTGAAACAGCTATTATATATTTCTCTCACAAATGTCAATGTGTGAAGATGTTTGCTTGATATAATATAGGTTATTATATAGGTTTATTATATAGGTTTATTATATAGGTTTATTTGCACAACAAACTACCCTATGAGGATGTAAACAACTTGAATTTGAGTAGTGTATAGATTAAATGGAATTAAACATGTTACTAATAAATCGGACATGCTTTACCAATAACATGATCAACAGTATCTATTTTATAGAACTTAAATTTGAAATTTCTGTCGCGAGTGTTCGCATTGCGAGGACTTAAGAAATCAGCAGTGGTAAACAGATGTGTTTTATTTTAACTCTGCGACATACATTGAACTATGCGGTACCGCGAACTATGTTAAACCTTGAACTATGCCTGAACTATGCGGTACCGCTATCTATGCTGTATCTTGAGCTATGCTGTACCGTGAATTATACACGATACAAGAATTAAGGTATAGAAGACTGTGAAGATGATCTTATACAAAGTCTTGTCAAAAACATATTAGGGGTCACCCGTAACCGATGTCGAGAGATGGTGTCATTAATTTTGTGACGACGTACGACGTGGGGATTGGAGTTTCTGACACCTTGACGATACACTTTCAGACAGCTTGACGATACACTTTCAGACAGCTTGACGATACACTTTTACATTTTGAAACGTAATGACGGTTCGTGGAGCCAGTAGAGTCGATTTCACTTGTTTCTGTGATCCACCGCCTTAACATTTCCCTAACGTGAATTAGTTACCCATCAGAGTTAAGTGGACTCGGGATGTTCTCTTTACCGCGGATTCGAACTCGAGACACTCAGTCTAGCACTCTACCGTTAGGCCAAGCCGCCCTCACCACATTTTACCTTTACACATTACCGACAACCCTTGCCTTAAGTGTTACCACTGCAGTTGTCATGCATGGTTGCACATAGCAGTTTGGCTTTCTCACGTCACTCAATGTTTTTTAAAAGTAGATAAAAGTTATAACAATTCCGTTATTCAAGGATACCCATTGTAAGCACACAAAGAAAAACAGTTTACCTGCGTATAAAAACAATTTGCATTAACACAACAACCACACTCTACCGGAAAACACCAAATATTTTAACTGAACACGTCAAACTCAACTTTATTGGAACACATCAACTACAGTTTACTTGTACACATCAACGCCAGTTTATTTAATTAAACACAACAACTACAGTTTACTTGTACACATCAACGCCAGTTTACTTGAACACATCAACTACAGTTTATTTGTATACAACAACTAGTTTACCAATACACGTCAACTAGCTTACATTTATACATCATCTACATTACATTTATTCATTTCAAAGCATTAAACTCGTACACATTGAGCACACTTTACCGATAAACATCACCGACGTTTACATGCCATATCAGAACATAAAATGTACACTTATCAGAATATTTTATTTTTACACATCATGTATATTATACTCGAACACATAAGCCAAATCTTCTGTACACATTAGCCTTTGTAGCTTTGTACACACCAACAAAATTCTGCTTGTACACATACCATATATCGTGTACACATCAACTTTATATCGTGTACACATCAACTTTATATCGTGTACACATCAACCATATTTCGTGTACACATCAACTTTGTATCGTGTACACATCAACTATATATCGTGTACACATCAACCATATATCGTGTACTCATCAACCATATATGGTGTACACATCAACCATATATCGTGTACACATCAACCATATATCGTGTACACATCAACCATATATCGTGTACACATCAACCATATATAATGTACACATCAACCATATCAAGTGTACACATCAACCATATATCATGTACACATCAACCATATATCGTGTACACATCAACCATATATCGTGTACACATCAACCATATCACGTACACATCAACCGTATATCGTGTACACATCAACTATATATCGTGTACACATCCCATATGTCGTGTACATATCAACCATATATCGTGTACACATCAACCATATATCGTGTACACATCAACCATATATCGTGTACACCAACCACAGTGTACACCTTCACCCTCCGTCTACCCTTGTGGCACCTGTGCTACCGTCATACATGAATGAACAACGCAGGTGGGTTTGTCTTATCGCTATGATCACGTTCTCGCAGTGAAGTCGGTTATGTCACAGCACCCTATGTCTGAACATGAAACCCCTTTAAACATTTACGGACATGCGCAGTTCAGCAAGAATTTGTCTTCAGTTTCTTTCAGTGTTGGTGAAACAAGGTAGGTTGTTTTTTGTTTTGTTTTTTTACTGCTGGCTTATTGGTACATTTTGTGACTTAATCGTTTCTATAGGGCCTGTGTGGCCTAGCAGTAGAGCGCTAGACTGCTAACCCGAATGTCTCGAGTTCGAATATAGTTTCAAGTCAGTAGAACATACCCTAAATTCACATATCTCTGATTAATTAATACATTTAATTTCAAAAGTGAGTTAGGTTAAAATTTGTCTGGTTTTTTTTTTTTTGCGTTATGTGTATCTCTAGATACGTTTTTTTCTTAATATTTAAAAGCAGAAATAAGATCTGCCACATTCCACTTCGCAACTGTAGAACATACCCTAAATTCACATATCTCTGATTAATTAATAAATTTAATTTCAAAAGTGAGTTAGGTTAAAATTTGTCTGTTTTTTGCGCTATGTGTTTTTACTAAATATTTAAAAGCAGAAATAAGTTCTGGAACATTCTACTTCGCTTGCCTATGTGGCCTTTCATATTCTGAAGGGAAATTTGTATGACAATCTTATTAGAACTGTAACCTAAACTCTACAGTTGTATGCGTTTTATACAGTATGGCCCTACAGAAATTACATTATTAATTCCTAAACCATATCCTAGAACATGGTCCTACTTAAACTTCTCCTATTTTATTCTGTATCAATTCCCTTAGACCATGGACCAAGGCGGAGACAAAACTCTATTGTTAAGTGCTGACGAAAATGACTTTGAACCAGAAATCTCAGACAGTCGATATCAAGTAAGTTATTTGTCTTATTTTTTGTTTCCTCGTGATGCAGCAATTAAAGCAGATTTGTTCTAGTAAAGGGGAAATTACACCAGCTACATTGACTTAAACGTGACATTGATACAATATAATGTACTTCATAATAATGATAATATACTTAGGCTAAAATAACAAGCCTTTTAATGTAAATTTGAAATATATAACAGGATACGTAATACATTCGTAGGCACATACGCCCTTGCACATACTTCACAACTCCACTGCCGAATAACATACTCTGCCAAATGTCATACATTGGCACTACTGTCATACTTTAGGACAATACCTATCATCCCGATTCCCGAAACACAACACACACAACCAAGAACTACAACTATAAGCAGATTTAGGATAATTGTTATTCACTAGCACAAAACAATTAACCAAAAACTACAACTATGAGCAGATTAAGGATAATTGTTATTCACTAGCACAAAACACACAACCAAGAACTACAACTACGAGCAGATTAAGGATAATTGTTATTCACTAGCAGAACACACATAAACAATCAAGAGAGGTAAGACGTAGACATTATGTACTAACAGATAGCATTGCACTAAATATGTTTACCTAAAGGTGACTTTACAACTGTTATATTTACCTAACGGTGAATTTACACTTGGTATATTTACCTAACGGTGATAAGACACAATGTATGTTTACCTAAAGTTGACATTAAACTATATTTGCCTAAAGGTGATGTGATTTAATGTACGTTTACCTAAAGGTGACTTTACACCTGGTATATTTGCCTAAAGGTGATATGATACAATGTACATTTACCTATAGGTAACTTTACTCCATGCATATTTGCCTAAATGTGACTTCCCACAAAGTATGCTTACCTAAAGGTGGTATACCTCGAGGTATGTTTACCTAAATGTGACTTTAAACGATGCCTGTTTACCTAAATGGGATATGACAACAGATTTGTTTCATACAAACTTTACCTGAAAAGGAATTAACACAATGTATACTAACCTCATTGCGACTTCACACAAGGTGTATTTACCTTATGGGGATATGATACCAGGTTAGCTTCAAGGTTACATTTTACAGTTTAATATTAAAAGAAGCATTCAATTTATTTTTACCACTACGGGAACCAAATGCCTCAACTATTTTTAAATGTCAAAATACATCGTGACCTTTCCGGTTGAATAACTGTTGCATTCGTTCCAAGTCAGCAAACTGCAATGCTATCTGCACCACTAAGAAATGGTGTCAAATCTGGGTCATCGTGACATTGTATCATATCTGCCCCATCGAGACATTGTATCATATCTGCCTTATGATGACAGTATCTGTCGCATCATGACATTGAATCATGTCAGCCCCTATTGTCACATAATATGAAATCTGCCCCATTATGAATATTGTACCATATCTGCAACATTATGATATTGTTACACGCATGCACAACTGAAACCATGAACGATATGCCTTTGTCTAGTGTACATTCAAGGATGTTTTTTTTTATCAGTTAACGTTGAATTCAGAAACTATTTTTATAAACAGGTTATGATATATTTAAAATATTATTACGTATTATGTTTCTGTTACTGAAAATTCAACAGTTTTAGAAGAGGTCAAGTGGTAGAGCACACTACTGCGAACACAATATCTTGAGTTCGAATCACTAACTCCAGTATGGGAGCTTAACCAACTTTGATAAATACTTGACACTTTTCGGGTAAAGGGCTAGTTATAGTCGTGTTGTATTAGAGGGAAAGGGGCCATTACTTCTGACAAAGTAGAAAAGATTGACAAATTTATTTTATGACTGATGAGTTTAATCCAGACGGCAATATTTATACGCCAAGACGGTATGCTCAGTCTTCCCTGGTAGTCAAAGTTTAAGTGTAGTAAGTAAGAAGTACAGAACTCTTTCGAACCTCACAGGTCCATTTGGGCAGGTGAAGTAGAGCTCAACTGTTTTAGTAATTTCAGTACGTAAAGGGATAGTGTGGCACAGCTGCCGTTATTTCCCTGAGTCAGGTACTCATTAGAGCTGGGTAGACTCAGGAGAACTTCTACTGGATTCGAACTCGAGACCTTCTTGTGGCCCCCCCCCCCACCCCCCGTGCTGGTGTGTTCCATGCGTGTGAGCTGATAATTGTCATCTCTGAGCCAGACGTTTGATTCTAACAGCTGTTCATATGTTTAGATTCAAATAATTTTAGTTGTGTGATTTAACTTTATTTAAATAGAATTATATGACTAATTTCTTTTGCTTTAATATCGACACAGTTTAATTTTTAAACTTATAGATGTCTAGATTCTGGGAAAAAAAATAGCGTAACGCTTTTAACTTTATATATAATAGAAAAGGATTTTATCGATAACATTACTTTTTTAAATCTACAGAAAGTATTTTTTTTCCTTCTCTCTGTTGTCTTGTTATTTTAAATGATCAATTCATAACTTATCTGCATGTTTATTTTATAAATCAGAGACGGGGATATCGTAAGCATCGTAAGACAGTAGTCAGCGACCATGACAGACATAGCGTGAAATCTGAGTCAACTCGTTATTCAGTCGAATTTGAGAGCCGAGAAGGAACGTTGGGCTCTCGTAGCTTCCCAGCAGTTCACTACACAAACTCTTCAGCAGATTATAGTCATTGGGCTACAACAGATTATCCTATTAGCACAACAAAAGGTTATCCAAAGAGGGCTACAACAGATTATCCTATAAGGGCAACAAAAGATTATCAAAAGAGAGCTACAACAGATTATCCTATAAGAGCAACAAACGTATATCCAAAGAGGAATACAACAGATTATCCGAAGAGCGCAACTACAGATAATCCAATAAGGGCAACAACAGATAATCCTGAGAGGGCTAGAACAGATAGCCCTAAGAGGGCAACAACAGATAGCACTAAGAGGGCAACAACAGATAGCCCTAATAGGACAACAACAGATAGCACTAATAGGGCAACAACAGATAGCACTAATAGGGCAACAACAGATAGCTCCCAGAGAGCTTCAACAGAGTACCCTAATATAGTATCAATAGATTACCCTACGAGGGCTACAACATTTTATCCAAAGAATGATTCAACCCCTGACCACAGGATCGCTACAACAGCGTATTCTCACGGTACTCATCATGCCTACACCCACAGCAACGTCAAAACCAAAACTCCAACCAAATCACTAACACCAACGCCATCACCATACCCTACCGGCATCAACAGCGAACAAACCCCATCGCTGTCCATGCTCAACACAAAATACCGGAACATTACCAACTCTCCGTACTGGAGAGACGCCCTTATGCCACAGGGGGGTGCCCAGCCCATGTACCCTGGATCTTATGCGCCGTGGCAACACCCGCCAGAGGTAGGTCACAGTCCGCAACAATAACTTGAAACTGTAATAAATTATGGTAATTTATTCACGTAATTATAAATAGGAGTCTACCTTGACTTTTTTATACACGTCATACTTAAAATAAACCGGGAGTGATCTCCCCTAAACTTTCTCGAATATTTTTATATAAAATAACAGGGGATGGGAACTCGGGCTATAGACATGATTTTTAATCCATATTTAATACTTAAAGTTTTAAAAATAGAATAAAATCTCTTAGACAAATTAATTGCACACCAAGTGAACGCGAAATAAAAAAGCGCATAATAGTGCGAAATATTATTAGTACTTTTAAAATTTACATTAGTTTTTTGAGAAATCGGAAGTAGCGTAAATTACTACTTCCGGTCAACGGAAATTACTCAAAATTTAACAGAAGGTAGAGAATTAGATCTTTTACTTACATGTGAAATTTCATTTATCTATCTGAAATAGTACTCAAGTTATAGGCTTTTGAAAAATTCAAAGTAGAAAAAGTACCACTTCCGGTTATCGGAAATCGCTCAAAAGTTGATATGGATCTACGATTTTGATAAAATACTTATATATAAAATTTCATCAACCTAGCAGTAACGGTACTCAAGTTATCGTGTTTACACACGGACACACAAACAGACACACACACACACACACAGAGACATACGGACAAGATTGCAAAATTATGTTTTTCCGTATCAGTGAGGTGTAAAACGTCGAGATTTGTAAAAATCTCGATTTTTTTTTTTGCACGATTACAATACTTTCTCTATACTACGTAGGCCTATATACGAGAAAGTAAAAAAATCAAATGTAATTGTTTTTTTAGTTATTTTAGTTCTTGCTGAAAATGGAAATTTAAGCTGTAATAATTAAAACGAGCCGACCCGCAGCGTATCATACGCCGCTATTTAGTTGTTATATTTTCTACTTTTCAGTAATTCATAATTTGTGAATTCGACAGTACCAATGCTGCCACTGAAAATATTTGCTTTAAAACACTAACCCCCCCCCCCCTTTCCCCTAACCCCGACCCTACACCCCCCCCCCTCCGTGAAAGCAGACTCCTCTTAGTTATTTCTTAGTTACCTCCTGTAAGTTTAAAATCGAACTAAATTTTCTGCCCCTAATGGAAACCCGGCTCTACGGCTCTACGATTTGTAAACATTTAGCTTTGTAAACATTTCGCGTGACAACAGTTCACCAGACAATGTGTGGGTGGGGTGGGGGTGGTAGTGATAGTGATAGAGAGAAAGAGAGGGGACTGCAAGGAGGCGCTTGCAGCTTGTTTTCTAACGGCTCCCAGAAGAGATATATATATATATATATATATATATATATATATATATATATATATATATATATATATATATATATATATATATATATATATATATGTGATAATTAAAAATAGGTTATTTCCCTTTAAGATATTCGTGTCATGTAAGTTACTTCTATCCCAACATGTAAAACCAGTCATTCCTTACATTTGTGAGTTCTTTTATTCATGTAGATAAGAATCTATATAACACTTTATGTCTATAAATTACACACAGACATCAGGCATCTGAACTTGTTATGTATAGATGAATATCTGCTATTTCTATATCTACACACCTATACCAGGGGTCGGCAACCTGCGGCTCGCGAGCCGCATGCGGCTATTTTGATGTCAAGATGCGGCTCTTCAGCTACATGCCCACATATTAAGAATTACTTTAATTTATTTTTAAAACTCATAAAAATATTAGTCTGCAATACTCGATAATTAAAGATATAGATCTAATAACAATGTAAAGATTCTAATTTCGAGCAGAGCTTGTTAAACTACTTTAATATGTTGTGTGCGAAACATGTGTATGTTTTTATATGAATAAATATTATTTCATATTTTAAGCTATTTATTTTAAATGTAATGTATATGTATATATATATATATATATATATATATATATATATATATATATATATATATATATATATATATATATATATATATATATATATATACCTAATCAAATATCATAATATTGAACTAAATATGTTTGTGGCTCTTTAAAAACTGTGAAATGTGGTAAATTGTAACTTTTGGCTCTTCCGTCCCAAAAGGTTGCCGACCCCTGACCTATACATTTCAATTAATCAACATACTATTTATTAATATACTTGTGCCTAGGTTTGGGTTATGCTAATGGTATGTGTCAGGGTATGGATATGGATATGGGTCAATTACTAAACATAATATTCATTAATTTACATGTGCTTAGGTATGGGTTATGCTAATGGTATGTGTAAGGGTATGGGTATGTATATGGGTGTAGGTACGGGTACGTAAATAGAAACTGGTATGGGCATAAGATGTCATACAATATTTTACATATAAATATTTTCTTTCCGTGACCAGGAATCCTTCCAACAAGTCCCCAACTACAAGAAGATGAGTATCTGTATTCTCTGTTTCTGTTGTCTTCCTTTGGGCATTGCTGGGCTTATTTATACAACAAAAGTAAGTCTAAAATGTATATGCTATGTTATGTGCTATGTTATGAGTTGTATGATGTATTATGTGATGTGCTATGAGATGTGCTATGTGATATATTATGTACTATGCTATGTGATGTGCTGTGTGATGTGCTTTGTGATATGTGATGTGCTATGTGATGTTCTATGTAATATATTATGTTATGTTCTATGCTATGTTATGTGCTTAAGATGTGATGTGCTAAGTGATGTATTATGTGATGTTTTGTGATTTGCTGTGTGATGTGCTATCCAATGTGCTATGTGTTGTGCTATGTTGAATGCTATGTGATGTGCGATGATATGTGATATGCTGTGTGATATGTTATGTGATATGCTATGTAATATGTTGTGTTTTATTCTATGCGATATGCTATGTGATTTGCTGTGTGATATATTTTATTCTATGTGATGTGCTATGTGATACGTTATGTTTTATTCTATGTGGTGTGCTATGTGATATGTTATGTTTTATTCTATATAATGGGTCGGCGTGGTCGAGTCGGTAAAGCTCATGGTTGCTAAACCGAAAAGTCTCGAGTTCGAACCCTCGGGCAGATGAGGCTCGTTAGCTGGGGACATTCACTCTTCTAGGAGAGACAACTCCAAAATTAAACAACTGCTGCCTTGTAGATTGTTCTTGGTTGGACAAAGGCTATGGAAGCAAATCCAAAAAGAAAAGCAGGCTGAAATCGGAGTCAATGGCCTCAATGGCGCATAACCAGTTGACACGTAACGCTTAATTGTGTTGGAGGCGTGGTCGAGTCGGCAAAAAGCTCATGGTTGATAAATTCGAACAAAGTCTCGAGTTCAAACCCACTGGCAGATAAATCTCGATCCCCTTCAACACTAATAATTAAGAACGAAGAAGAAGATTCTATATAATGTGCTACGTGTTATGTTATATTGTATATTATGTTCTATTGATGTGATATGTGAGATGCTATGTAATATGCTAAGCTTAACATATAGACCTTTCTGAAACCAAGAACACAACCTACACATTTATTTCTACATTTCACAGGCAGAAAAGTTGAGGGCAGAGAAAAAATATTCCCAAGCCAAGACCGTCGCCAACAAGGCAAAAATCGTCAACATCATTGGATTTGTGCTCGGCATCTTTTTGTGGATTTTAAACGGTCTTGTTATCTACTTCAAAGTGAAACACATTCAAGACCATGAAACACAATATAATTATAGTAGGCCGTAAGCTGACAGAAGTTTGAGATAGTTAACCAAACATTAAAGTTTCCTGAAACAGCAATACACATACATCTATATATATATAAATTATATATATATATATATATATATATATATATATATATATATATATATATATACATATATATATATATATTTATGTATATATATATATATATATATATATATATATATATATATATATATATATATATATATATATATATATATATATATATATATATATGTATGTATATATATATATATATTTATGTTTATATATATATATATAATCATACGTAAGGTGAAACATATATACCACTGTGTACAGTCCAGTCTCCTACTTCAAGATTTAGTTCCATACTGTGAATTTAAGACGTGAAAATATCAACTTTCTTGCATGTGTTTCCCCAGTGTATAATATTGTGTAATAAAATATTCAAGGCACATTGATATTTTTTTTTTTAAATCACTCTTTTGAGCAGGGGAATTAACTCTAAATGGCTGCATTTTATTGAAACTACAAACACTCTATTGAATGATAGTCTCGTGGTAGCGGTTGTCACCATGATGAGATTGACCCACAGCCAAACACACTCAACATTTTACGAACATAGCATTGTTTATGTATAAATTTTTATAAACAGGTGGTCCAATATTTAATTTTTCAAAGCAGCATTTAACAAATGTGTTCATATGAATGCAAATAAGATACACTTAATAGAGTTCCCAATTCTAATTGATTATGTTTCAGATCACTAGATCACCCAGTATATAAATATATATTCGCACACAACACATGATACAAAACTCATTACCCTATGCGACAAATACATGAACATGCCCGCTAGTAATATCTCTTCACATCTAAAACACGCAACATGACCAAAACACTTACACAGCATCCACAACTTACAGCATCCACAGCAACTGCCTATTAATACATTATGGTGCTCTAAATAACGTCGATTTTACAGACATTATTTACAACCTAAATGTTTCAAACTTGACATTACATAGTAAACATTTCAGTAGTATATAAGTAGTATATATATATATATATATATATATATATATATATATATATATATATATATAATATGTATAAGTATATACTTGTGCATGTATATGTATATATATATATGAGTGTGTATATATGTGTAGATTTGTATATATAGGCTTATATATATATATATATATATATATATATATATATATATATATATATATATATATATATATATATATATATATATATCAACATTGTGTACATAGTTTGAATAGACAAAAATCATTCGTTTGTCAAAATAAATTTTTAAATCCTGATAGTTCTTTTGTTAGATATTTTAATCGGTATGCCAGATTTATCAAGCCATTAGTCGTGAAATGTCGCGTGTTATGGAAGTATATTGTTGTTTTGTTTTTTTTTTGTTAGGGCTCTTATGTTTTGACTCTATGTTTCACCTTGCGTAATTCTTACTGGATGTTATTTATTTTGATTTAATGATATGTTTAATGTTTAGTTGTAGAGTTTATGTTTGTGGTTAAATCTAGTTTATAAGTGAGTTAATTTTGTGAATTAAGTGTTTTTTTTAAATAGAGGTGTATATTTTAATGTATTTTTGTTACATATTTAAATTTTATATTTTAAACATTCATGATTAAATGCAATGAAGAATCTTTTCGCTTAGATTAAGGTTTAGGATTTTGTTTTAAATTGCAAACCAAGATCAATCTATTTGGTATTATTTTTTTTAAGGTTTCGGTTCGACATATATTTAGTTGTGGCTAAACTTAACACTACCATTTTAGTGTTTGATTATAGCTGAGTTCATGTTTCTATTAAGACATGGTTGCGATTATACAGGATTCGATTCTGGAGTAGGTGTAGTCATATAAATGTACTAAGATTTAGAATTAACTTCCGGTATAGGATTTGGTTAACGAGATGGTAAAGTTCAAGATGTTGTTTAAAATGGTAGATATTGATAATTAACACGCAGAGTCGACGTTAGGGGGTGGCGAACAGGGCGGTCGCCCTAGGCCCCGCGCTTGAAGGGGCCCCGCGCTTCTGCACTGTCATTGTTATCTGAATTAGTTTGTAAACTAAAAAAATTGTTGCTGAATTCAATTGGGAAAAACTAAATGGTTATTGATTGTTATAACTGAGGCCACGCTTGATGTTAGTGAGTTATCACCCACCTGAACTGGGAAAGGCCGTAATTCGATACAAAAAGAGTGTCACACCTTCCCTTTGTTGTACTATACAGATAGAATGTCATAACGAGTGATAGACGATTGAGAATGACAATGTGTTTTGGGTGGGATTGGCAAAAAAATTAAATCAGTCAGCAATTGTTGTTGAGGCAGATGAAAACGTATTATGACTCAAAGACACAATTACCAAAAAAAATAAATAAATATTAAATTCACTTTATCGGATGTCCCCTCGAAGTGGATGCCCGGGGCCTGAGCCCCATCCGCCCCTTCCCCCCCCCCCCCCCTTTGCAAGTCAGATGGAATTTTATGTTTACTTTAGCATATCAGTTTATACCAATATCAGCGACGTCCTTTTCTAGCAATAGTGTTAATCGCTCGAAAAACTATTGAATTCACCATAGTGTTTTATAGAAATTTTATTAGAAAATATCGATGCATACCAATTTAAGAGTTAAAAATTTTAGCAATACAAAATTAAGTACAAAATATATCCACATGTAAAGTTCGCAACACATTTTTGAAAAAAATTAGATTGTTCTGAATTGATTGAGGAACACATTATAACAAATTATATTTACAGTAAAAATGAAACAAATCTTAACAACACAGTAGTCTGTTTCAATCTAAAGTATATTTGTAAACTGTCCTATAGCCAGACATGTGTTTCTTGTATTCTGCATCAAATTCTTCGTTTAGAGTAACAGAGAACCAATTCTTCCAGTCGCCCACATCACCTAGAAATATTAAAGTTACAAATGTTGGTGAACAACGATATTTAGAAATATTACAATAAAAAAAGTTTTGTTTAAACAACATCACCTAGAAATATCACAGTTACAAATGTTTGTGAACAGCATTATTTAGAAATATTACAATTTAAAATGTTGTTTATACAAAATCAGCTAGAAACGTAACAGTTAAAATTGTTGTCTACAGCATTATTTAGAAATATTTCAGTTAAAATGTTTTTTATATGACATCACCTAGAAATATCACAGTTACAAATATTTGTGAACAGCATTATTTAGAAATATTACAGTTAAAAAATTGTTGTTTATACAACATCACCTAGAAATATAGAAATTACAAATGTAGGTGAACAACATTATTTAGGAATATTACAGTTAAATCATGTTGTTTATACAACATCACACGGAAATATAAAAGTTACAAATGTTGGGGAACAGCATTATTTAAAAATATTGCAATTAAACAAATGGTGTTTATACAAAATCACCTAGAAATATAACCGTTAAAAATGTTGTAAACAACAACATTTAGAAATATTCCATTTACAAAATCTCTTAGAAATATTACATCCAACACAATTAAGTACACGTGATATGCGCCATATAGTCCGTTGACTCCGATTTCAGCCTGCTTTTCTTTTTGGATTTTCTTCCATAGCCTTTGTCCAACCAAGAACAAACTACAAGGCAGCAGTTGTTTGATTCTGGAGTTGTCACTCCAAGAAGCGTGGCTATCGAGCCTTATCTACCCGAAGGTTCGAACTCCAAAATTTTCGGCTTAACAACCACGAGCTTTACCGACTGGACCACGCCGACTTCTAACATGTTAATAAAAAAAAACAATGTTACTGGCGTACCTTTTCTGTAGAAGCCGGTCTTTTGGTCACGGAATAAAGAATTCTGTATTGGAGACGCGGTGGTTTCTTTGAAAGGTTTCATACTGTCGAAGCTACAGGCCTCTGCTATCTTCTCACACAGCTCCTCGCTACATCCAGTCCCCAGAAACTCATTCAGTTTTTTCAAGCCAGCTTTTTCATCCTGTTTTTAAAGAGTTAACACCGATTTAAAAGCATAATTTGACTTAATATAGAAGTTTCATTACTACAAGAAATTAGAAACACAACAGAAGATAAAAAAATAATAACTATTAAACTGATAAAATAATAGAAAATCATAAATATTTTCAAACAGGCATGTTAAAAGTCTATTTGATCTACACTTTGAGTGCTGCTGAAATCTGTGTACTTTACACAGTTGACACAATTTCATCTACGTCCAATATTTAAATAAAGATTGCACTAAGGGGTTAAGTGTAACAAGTTTTTTTCATAAAACCAACTTACTAATTTCATATCTTCATACACGGATCTATAGATAGGTACATCAGGATTAGCGTCAATACCGTCTTGCCAGTCCTTCAGGTAGGTAAACATGTCTCCGTACATATCTGAAGTAAAGGGAAATAACCTATAGCAAATATATGCGAACAACTCAGTGAAATAAAAATAGTGACATTATTGAAGGAACATATCCCCGATAGGTTTCTCAAGTCAGTGTAGCAAAACATGAGTACAGGTTACCAGTTTGTAGCCCAGCAGCAACAAACTGTCCATTTTGTAAGTCAAGACGGTGCTACTTGCAGTCTAATGTGTAAAGTAATACGGTTTAAGGCAGAGTTTCTTTCAGGCATCTGTTCATTGAGGAGGGGGTTGCACTGCTTCCCAGAAACCATCCATCTACCCCCTCCCTCCTAACGAAGCACATTTTAAAAAATATATATACACCTTAACTAGTATCCACCCTCCTTTCCGGAAACAATAGTTGCGCTCTCCGGAAGTTTGAATTGCTATTCCCCCCCCCCCCCCTTGGAGAAAGAAATCTGAAAGAAACCCTGGTTCTACAAATATGATTTTATTAAATCGCTGCTTCAGATCTATAGTTGGAGGGAGGGTAAGTGTTGGACGGAAAAGGCAGGGTTAGTGTAGTGATAATAGCTAAATACACTGTGAATATACTTTATGTAAGCATATGAGAATTACATTATATCTAACCATATGTGACTTACAGTGTATCTAACCATAATTATATTACTAACACTATATCTAAACCGATTAATAAATAAATTACAGTATATTTAAGCATAATATATTTGATTTGCAGTATATCTAAGCATTATAAAATATTACAGTATATTATGTAAGCATAATAATGTATTACTTACAGTATATCTAAGCATAATTGACTTACATTATATCTAGATTCTAAGTATTTTAAAATATTACAGTATATGCAAGCATGTATGAGTTATTTGAGCCAAACTAAAACTTACAACCAACTTCCAGATTCAGGTAAACAAAGTGCTCAAAGGTCCCAGGGTAATGTAGAGGCTCGACGTGTTTGTGCACGTGGTTGTAGAAGGAAACAAGAACATCTTTAGGATTCCTGTCCAAGTAGATGATTTTAATCTTCTTTTCCAATGCTTGCTTGGGTAGATACCTGAATTGTTCATAGTATAAGTATTAATATTTGAGTTAGAAATATTAAGAAAGTATGTACGTAAGGCCTATATACTACGCCAGCTTAAATATAAAGTAGCAGTGGGAAAAGTTTTACGTTTTCTGATGTGTACATGAGTGGGAGGGGGTGGGAGGAGGGTGTAGTTTTGGAGATGGACTTCGAACTCAAACCTGAGTCAAGTAGACATTTGCTTTACCGCTACACCACGCCGATCACATCACATCGGAGAGGTTGTACGGGTGAGAATGGATACACTCCATTAGATTATTGTGCTCTCTCAATCGACTGATGTCATTAGAAGCTCAAGGTTTGGCTTATTGATAAACCAAACGATGTATCGGACGTTTCGCTCGCCCATGTTACCAGCCGCTAGACCCTTGGGTTTGGAACTAAGGGGTTATTCGATCACAAGATGGCATGTGGGATCCGAACCCATGACTTGCAGTTTCGCAAGCGAACGTTCTACAACTAGACCACTCTGCCGCCATTGTATTTCAAAGAAATTTTACAACCATTATTACCATATTTTCAAGTTCCCGTCAGTGTCAAAAAACACACGGGACAGATGAAGTAGAGTTCATCTGTTTTAATAACCTAGGCTTGTTGGGGAATGTGGTGGTCAGCATTATACTTAGCGGCATTTACTTTCCCTAACGAGAGTCAGGTACTCATCAGAGCTGAGTGGACTCATTGACGCCCCTTATCTCGAGCCCTTGGTTGGGAACTCGAGACTAAACGAATAGCAGTCTTAAGCTCTACCATACGACATAGCTATCCCTTATAGCACTATTGAAATTCCTTTACCTTCTTTATAAAATGTAAAAGAAAAAAAAAGTAAACCATTCTAGCCATCCCTTCGGCAGATGAGGTAGAGTTCATATGTTTCTTGAAATTGGCATATTCATTGTATTTCAAAAACTCTTTACAACCATTGTTATCATCATCTTTTCATGTTCTTGTTGGTGTTAAAGGTACACGAGACAGATCAAGTAGAGTTCATCTGTTTCAATGACCTAGGAATATTGAGGGATAATGTGGCCATCGCTTTGTCCAGTCGCCTTTACATTCCCTAACATGAGTTAAGAATCCATCAGAACTGGGTGGACTCAGGGACTTTCTACGGACCAGGTTTCGAACTCGAGACTTTTGGGTTAGCAGCCTAGCTCTCTACCGTTTAGGCCACGACGACCGAAATGTAGCTCATGACATTAAACAAACGACGAGGTTAGACTGACCTAAAGGGTACATGAGTAACAAGAAGCCTGGGCGACTGTCTGGTAGAGAAGACGTGTATAGGTCGTGCGTCCAAGAAACCTACGCTGTTCTCTGTTTCTGCGTCTAGTTTCTCTGTTTTATGCATCAACATGCCAACAATCTCTTGGTGCCAGTGGAGGCCTGTTGGGAGTTGGTAAATGCGAATTTATTCTATAATTTAATTTGAAAAATATAATGGAGTTGCCGATCAAGCGCCTTCATGGATGGCGAATAGAGAAATTCCAAACAGATATGATATGTACCGGGCAAATCAAATAACCGTGCTGGATCTAAATTGAACGCACGGCGCAGATAGTGGACTGATTCTCAAAGGCTAGGGAATATTACACTTAAGGTAAGGCAGTTACCCATAGAGCTGAAAGTGGACGAAATGGCTGGGCTACCAATAGGGACCTGTAAAACAAAGATCGTTTCGAAACATCAAACATTTCTTTTAGAGAATATTTAGAACATTTTCTGGGATTCAGGTTGTGAAAATATCAAAGTGCAGAAGACTCTAGAGATGTATTGTTGATTGCCCATACCCCAGTAGGACAGAGGACTCTTGACATTTATGATTGGCGGCTGATACCCCATCAGGACAGAGAACTCTGGAGATCTTTGGTTGGCGGCCCATATCCCATCAGGACAGACAACTCTTGAGATCTTTGTTTGGTAGTCTATACCCCATCATGGCAGAACTCTGGACATCATTGGTTGACGGCCCATACCCCAGCAGGACAGAAGACTGGACATCATTGGTTGACGGCCCATACCCCAGCAGGACAGAAGACTGGAGATCTTTGGTTGGCGGCCCATACCCCAGCAGAACAGAAGACTGGACATCATTGGTTGACGGCCCATACCCCAGCAGAACAGAAGACTGGACATCATTGGTTGACGGCCCATACCCCAGCAGGACAGAAGACTGGAGATCTTTGGTTTGCGGCCCATACCCCAGCAGGACAGAGGACTCTGGAGATCTTTGGTTGGCGGCCCATACCCCAGCATAGGTGACATGCATTGATGATTATGACGATGAATTAACAAATCTAACTAATTGTTCAACCGCAAGAAAAAAAGTGGAGATATTTCCACGAATCCTCTCACCTGTCTTGGGATATGAGCAGATCATGACATCATCAGGGCGTATCTCCATGTCAATGATGTTGCGTGCGTGTGTCCTGTAGTCAGTGTCGGCACCAAGGGGTAAGGGGATATGCCAGTAGCCGCCGGCATTGCCGTAATGGAACGTGTTGCCGAACCTGAGACAGAAAATTATACGAACCGTGGGTAAAATACTTAACATTTAGTTTTTGTTCTTCTTTTTCTGCGTTCTTAATTTTAGTATTGGAAGGGATCCCCTCCAACACAATGAAGTATACGTGTCAACTAGTTCTGCGCCTTTGATGCCGTTGACTCCGATTTCAGCCTGCTTTTCTTTTTGGGTTTGCTTCCATAGTTTACAAGGCAGCAGTTTAATTTTGTTGTTGTCTCTTCTAGAAGAGTGGCTGTACCCAGCTAACGAGCCTCATCTGCCCGAGCATTTAGTTGTAATATATGATATTTTAGGGGATTAAACATTGATCTAGCTTTCATAATAAAGGGAAGTAACTATTAAATTATTTTTTTTAATACTTTATCCCATTTAGCGTTTCTTTATGACAAATATATGTATAGTGCGTGCAGTACTTCGTCTTTGTATATATTTTAATAATTTTTCTTATTAAATTATTGATTCTACTTTTTAAATTTAGTCCTGGAATAAAACACAACATTATCGTTAACATGCGTAATTCATGATATTTAATGAGTATATGTGTAGTTAAATGTGGAAATCTACCTCAAGTATGGATGGCTGTTTTGTCCAATTTAACACGTGTCTAGATGGGGTAGAAGGGAGGGGTCAAAGTTCACGTTTTTGGTGGCCAGCATAGTTGCATAACCCCTAGCGTAATGATGGTATCTATTCCCGTATAAAGCTATAATGTTTTTTATATTCCCACAAGGCACGGTGTCAAGGAAGCAGGACGAAAATGGGTCGCAAAATGCCAAATAACACAATGTGCTTCTGTTCTACGGGTCATAGGTTGTTTTGGGTCGCATCTGGCATCAAAGAAACCAGGGTCACAATATTCATAATCCAGTCCATATGGCAGGAAAATAGTACAGATCGAAAATGCTGACAGTTCATGCTTAAAAAATGGCGGAGCCAGGATTGATCATAAAGATTCCTCTTTAGACCTAGCAATCCAATACACAGACCAAGTAGAATTCATAATTCTTGACCACGGCATATGAAGGAATAGTGTGGTCAGCACTCAGCACAATGCCAACTAATTTCAACTTCCCTAACGTGAGCTAGGTACCCATCAGAGATGAGTGAACTCGGGGATGTTCAACTTGGACCCAGATTCAAACTCGAAACATTTTGGTTTGCAGCAAATTTTTCTTACAGCTGTCAATAGGAAAAACCTTACCTGTCTGTTATTGTTGCTAGTTTAGGCAACCTTTTCAGCATTTCTTCCGGTAAGGTAGGAATTTTCTTGGTCTCATTCGCCATCTTACTGACGTCTTCAATTCCACTCACGAAGAGTTGCTAACGTTGAGAATAATGTTCAAAAAGAGTCGTTAAACGTTGAGATATCGCAATGGCAGTTATCCGAGATAAAATAGGTTACTCATTTTTATATAGGTCAGCTGTCAGCCAATCAAATACGCGCTTACATGGCTGAACCTAACGTCATGATGAGATAGCGATTTTTGCTGAGCAAAAAAAAAAAAGTAGACGTTGAGTAGGCCAAAGAACTGCCGTCTGGATACGATATGAATGGCCTTGACCTAAGTGAGACTGGGTTAGATTGAAATAAGTGTGTAACCCTTGCAGGGTAAAGAAAGAGGGAGTGGAATTAAATGTTGTATCATAGTCTGTATATGTATAATGCCACTAGAATGGACACTTCCTAAAAAGGGGGTGTTAATATTCTGTTAGTAAATTAAAAAGTAATACACCTTCCACGTGTTAACCTTTAACCTGTAACATTTAACCAATCCTTAACCAGGGTTTCTTTAAAAAAAAAATGTCCAGGGGGGGGGGGACTTGACATTTTCCCGGGGGGGGTGTCAGAGCCATTTTCTCCCCGAAGAGATGCATGGAAGAAACTCTGTCCTTAACTCAAATCCAAATTAATTTCTAACCCTTACTCCTGACCTTTTCAATAAATCTGATTGTATAACCTAACACACCTATTTTTTTAGAAGAGTCTACTGTCGGACTATAGGGGTTAATGGTGATTTTCGTATTGTAGGTATAATCAATGCACCAACACTATCTGGGTCAAACAAATAGGTCATCGTCAGTTCGCGTAGTTCACGTAGTTCACGTCGGCTAGCCGGGCTAGGAATGTAAACACGGTCACGTTATGCTGGAACCTAAGGAACAGGGCTGGCATTGTGGTAAACGTTACTATAGAGCAGTGTTTCTTCCAGACATTTTTTTTTCTCCGGGGGAGTGGGGGGTGGAGATGTTGGATGGGGCACTTGATAATTTCGGACTAAATTTTTCGGGGGGGGGGGGGGGTAGTGTGGGGCGGACACGGGTAAAAGTATATATTTTATTAGATAAATTCCATTTAGTTGGGCTCTGCCCCCCCCCCCCCCCGAAGAGAGTGCTTTAGATGCTTGCAGGCGTGATGATAACTAATGATATTAGAAGGGTATATTATAATAATTATAATAATTATAATTATATTATTTTTGGTACTAGCGGAGGGTTTAAAGATTATAAGAAAACTAAATAACGAGGTGTAATGATTGATAATGATAATAGAGGGGTAAATTATCATTATTTTGGTACTGGCAGAGTGTTTATAATGATAACAGATGGGTTGAAGAATAATAATCATACTGAAAAGTGGTAATGACAATTAATGATTAATAAGGACACATAAAAAGTAATGCTTACTGTGAGGGTGGGGGGTGTTTTGATGATGGAATCACCCACCAGTTGTGATGGTACGAATGTTTTACGATGAATGAATGATGATGACAGAAATATCCAACACAGGTTCCAAGTTGAAAATCAAAATGTTCTTTATTCAAATGTATATAATCAATTTTCTACCTAACTGATCTACACTGTACTATTAACTTCTACTACTGACTGTTCATACCACATGCTACCTACTACTACGCACTCCCATGACCAATCCTAACACTAACTGTTCTCTACATTCTACAACCTAACATCTTCTACCTTCGCTAGCAAATCATGATCTCCTAACTATCTACATTCTCGGCCGTCTCTGACCGCTACCTAACAACTGCCGGCCTATCTCTCTACTACTGACCCACGCCTCAGTGGTCAGCTGACCCTCCCACGTGACCGGTCAGTTCGCGTATTTTTATTGGTCTCTCTCTCTGACTAGTCTGACCAACTTGCTATAGCCTGCTTCTGCTATCTACCTGAGCTCGACGCAACCTTGCGTCATCACACTTACCAATGAGTCTAGAAGGGGTACCGATAATTAATGGTACTAGATGTAATGAATGTTTCTTCCAGACTTTTTCCTCCGGGGGGGGGGGGGGCACTTGATATTTTCGGGGGGGGGGGGGGCGGTCAACATTTTTCGGGGAGCTGGACACTAGTAAAAGAGTATGTTTACTATATAAATTCCATCTCGCTCGGAGATGCCTGGAAGAAACTCTGGATGTAATGATTACTATGAGAAATACAAGGGATAACAATTACTAATGATACTAGATGGGGTAATGATTACACGTGATACTAGAAGGGTACTTGACACTTGAACGTGTTAAGTTTTTTAAAAGTTGTAACGATACTAGCGTGAAATCGATAGTAGAAAGAGTATCGGCATTAAAAGTGTGTGTGTGGTGTATATGGTGTGTGTGTGTGTGTGTGTGTGAGTGTGTGTGTGTCTGTGCGTGTGTATGTGTTTGTATGTGTGTACGCGTGTGTATGTGGGTGTGTGGGTGCATGTGTGTGTCTGTGCGTGTGTATGTGTGTAAGTGTGTAAGTGTGTGTGTGTATATGTGTGAAAGTGTGTGTGTGTATGTATGTAAGTGTGTGTGTGTGTGTGTTTGTAGATAGTAGGTTAGACTGACTGTTTATAAAATGTTAAAGTTCATTCCATATAAAAATAGAAAATATCAAACTAGAACCAATGATTCAGATCACGTCTTCGCCTTATTCTAAACATAAACGGCTTATTTGTTTCGCGATCTAAATGCAGGTTTTAAAAAAAATATTATTTTTAAAAACCACTGGCTTGTCCTCTATGGCACATGACAGTGATTTCCAAAACTGGAGACATCACCTACTGGGGTTGGGGGGGGGGGGGGGGGGTTGAGATGTTCCTGTGTGTGAAGGGAAGGTGAGGGTGTGAAGAAAGAAACTCTATGTGTCTTTTGGAGAAGAGGAAGGTGGGGGGGGGTTGGTGAACGCCTTCTGGAGTAGCCTATCGTAGTCTTCACGAGACCAAATAAATTTTGGTCCAGCAACATTTTATTAATACTACAACATATCCTTTAAAGAGTTGAAAATTTAAAACCTGGATCGATTGTCGATTTATTTTGAAATATTGTGGTCGGTTTTAATAATATGTAGATTTCCTGAACGCTGATAGAAAGTAGCGAAAATAATTAGAAAATTATAGGCTTGTACGTCAACTCCTTTCAACGGTATCTTTTTAATGTTATTAGATTATTAATTCTACATAAACAGAATTTTTGTCTTCCCTGGTGAAATTTTAATACTGCTGTCGATATAGTGGTGTAGCTAGGGGCGGGCGGGTGGGGTGGCTGCCCCGGGCACTGACCTAAAGGGAGCACCAAATAGGTTAGGAAAAAAATAAAACGCTTATTCGAATATAAGAAAATAGACTGCTACTTGGCTTGATTTCCTCAATTGGTGTGTGTGTGGGGGGGGGGTGCTTTTTTCACATATGTGACTAACTAGTGTTTGATTTGGAGGCGTAACATTGATAGTTCGATCAGAGCATCTAAATGGGTCGCCTCTGTTGGATGGTATTGAATATCTTTATTACAAGTTTCAGTTTGTCTTTCAACGTGTTAAATATCTATTGATAACTTATCTTAGACTTTGTATTCATAGCCCAGTTAAAACTGGGTCAGACCAAGTAGTGTCGTAGTGTCGCACATTTCCAGGTTGTAAGAAGGACGCCAGGATCATTTCCCCAAAAATGGCTACCCATGCGAGAAAATGGAGACTTTATTCGATTGTTCTGTTTTCAATTTTATCAACTTCTGTTGTACGAGTCAACTCTCTAGGTGAGTTACAATCGTTAACTTCAAGTTTAGGGAGTTTATGTTCGATCATTTTTCAAATTCATTCGTCCGTCAGATGTTTTTTGTTATATATATATATATATATATATATATATATATATATATATATATATATATATATGAGGGTATCCTTCTCAGTTCAACATCAGCATAGAAAAAACAAGCATTTGATTTGCTTTACTTAACTACAGTAAAGCAGCTGGTTTTCTGTTATATCTTAAAACAGTTTTTAAATATGGTCCCACGTATTTACAGTATAAAGCAAATTGCTTGAAATGTGTTATAAAGTTGTGTGTTTTATAAAACTAGAATTAAATTATTATACATAAGACAACTAAACTACTGCATTCATTGCAAAGATGAATAAGATTTAATAATACTGTGTTTGTGCAATTAACTAACGGTTACTTTTAGTGAAGTCTATATCAAGAAAATTAAAAGTTTTTAGCAAAAGCCTTAAGCATTTTTAACCAACAATATATAGCATTAGTAGCCTAAATAACATTTTTTGAAATGACTTGTTGTATAAAAGCCCAAAGTATTTTTGAAAACCAGTGAAAAGGTTGTTTAATAAAATAAACCGGGAGTGATCTCCCCTAATCTTTCTCGAATAATCTTATATGAAACTAGTGGGAATGGCAACTCGGGATATAGACATAATTTTTAATCCATTTTAAATAGGCCTACTTATAGTTTTTAAAATACAATGACATATCGTAGAAGAAAAAAAGAATTGCATACCAAGTGAACGCCAAATAAAATGTGCATAATAGTGCGGAATATTATTAGTACTTTATAAATTCTCATGTGTTTTTTTTTTTTGAGAAATCGGAAATAGCGAATATTACTACTTCATGTCAACGGAAATTACTCAACATTTGAAAGAAGGCAGAGAATTAGATATGTTACTTACATGTGAAATTTCATTTATCTTTCTGAAATAGTACTCAAGTTATAGGCTTTTGAAAATTGAAAGTAGAAAAAGTTCAACTTCCGGTTATCGGAAATCGCTCAAAAATTGATACGGATCTACGGTTTTGATATAATACTTATATTTGAAATTTCATCAGCCTAGCCGTAAGGGTACTCAAGTTAACGTGTTTACACAATTTGATACTCTAAATTAAGTCTTTAATAAAAGATTTGCGTTTTTTAGATTTCTAAACTTTTTTTCAGACCAATTTGACGGAACTTGTGGTTCCGTATACGATTTCATGCAGACCAACACACAATCTGCACTGCTTGAAGTTCCAATGCCAGAGTCTATGGCGCCCTACCAGGATCCCTCAAGTGACACACGTTGTGACGTCATTGTGACCTTCCCCCCGGGTTTAAATCTTCTTATAGAGCTCTACTTTGTGGACATCATCCCACAGACTGCTGATAGGAAGACTTGTGACACTGGCTTAGAGATCTTTGATCAGATGGGACGAAAGTACTACGGTAATCTTTAATGCTAGGTTGTGTTTCACCCGTTGAATAGAAGCTGTTACCTTACGATCTGTTTTGCTTAGAGATAATTTTACTAAGTCTAAAGCTCACTGATTGATAGAATTACTAGGTTGGCGTGGTCGAGTTGGTAAAGCTCATGGTTGCTGACCGAAAAGTCTCAAGTTCGAACCCTCGAGCAGATGAGGTTCGATAGCTGGGGACAGCAAATCTTCTAGGAGAGAGAACTCAGTTTGTTGTAGTTTGTTCTTGTTTATGGCTATTGAAGCAAATCCAAAAAGTTAAGCAGGCTGAAATCGAAGTCAACGAATGGCGCTTAACAAGTTGACACGTATACTTAATTGTGATGGAGAGAATCCATTCCTACAATTTACAAAATCAATGTGAAAGAAAAATTAATTTAGTCTCATAGATGTTTGCGATAAGGACTAGACATGTGGATTATTTAATAGTTAATGATAAATACTTATACCATTTCATCAGGGTTTCTTTCGGACTTTCTCTGGGGATCAATCGAAAATTCCAAGGAGCACTTGAAATTTTATGGCAGCGCTTAAATTTCTATGGCACTTAATACCGGGGGGGGGGGGGTTTGTAGGGAGGAGGAAAAAGGTAAAACAATATCTATCTATATATATATATAATTCTCTTCTTGAAGACGTTAGAAAGCAAGCTGTAAGCGCGCCTAGCAGTCCCCTCTCTTCCTCTCTAAGCATATCCCAACCACCCCCACCCCCACATGGGCTGGTGAGCTGTGGTTCACGCTAAAATTTTACAATCGTAGAGACGGGTTTAGTGACGGCTATTAGGGGCAGATAATTTAGTTTGAAACGAATTTAAACTTAGGGGAGGTTACTAAGAGGAGGATGCTTTCACGGGGGGGGGGGGGTATTTAGGGTAGGGGGAGGAGGGTGGGGGTAGTATCGTCCTTAACTACCTACTGATAGTGTTTTAAAGCAAATATTTTCAGTGGCAGCGTTGGTACTGTCGAATTCACAAATTATTAATTACTGAAAAGTAGAAAATAAAACAACTAAATAGCGCGTATGATATGCCGCGGGTCGGCTCGTATTTTATATTTCGACTGGGAAGGACGTGAATGGGACATTGCCTCACTCCCCCACTGAATTCCATGCAAGAATTAACTTTTCTGTTCTGTCACAGCTGGCCGTATCTGTGGTGAGGCGGTAGAGTGGAGTGAGCGAATGGAGACTAGCAAACGATCAGTTGTCATTGAGAGCTCTCCACTCATATTCCGTCTATACAGTAGCGGCTCTTACAGAGGTGAAGGGTTCAGAGTTCACCTCAACCTGTTTCGACCCTATTGTAAGTTGTTTTTTTTAGTTTTGGTATTAACCAATTAGGTTTCGGTCAGTACAAAGCAATAAGAAGGGCTTTTCTAAGCCCATCCAGCCCTGGTGGGTACATGACTCAGGTTGGGGGAGGTAAAGATGAGTGGGTGTAGTATTGGCCACATCCCCATTTACGCCTGTCGCAGTGGCGTAGCTACCGTAAAGATAGCGTATGCAAGGCATAGGGGCCCAAAGCAAATAGGGGCCATTTTTCAAAAGTTTGAGGGGGTTGCAAATCGAAAGTCTGAGGTGGGGTGCAAATCGAAAGTCGTAAGGGGGGGGGTGCAAATCGAAAGTCTGAGGGGGGGGTGCAAATTGAAAGTTTGTCCCCGGTCGCCGGGAAGGGTCGCTACGCCTCTGAAGGGCCCACTAACACTTTTTGCATAGGGGCCCGAAAATCCTAGCTGCGCCACTGGCCTGTCGTACAAAAATTTGAATATATTTAAAATCACCCAACTTATTTTTACATTATGGATGTAATGATTCTAAAAAATTTATTCAAACTGCACACTACGAAAAACTTCTAATGTTTTTCTTTTAGTTTCAAACCAAAACGTTTAACATTTTAGGTTTACATTCTATGAAAACTTTTCTATTAACTCCAGGGCCTTGTTACGGATCTGAGTTCAAATGTCAGAATATTCAGCGTTGTGTCCACGATGATCTTAAATGTGATGGATGGGACGACTGTGGGGATAGCTCTGATGAGAGAGAAGAGGCTGGGTGTACTGACACGAACAGAGGTGTGGCGACCCCTGGCGCTGACACGAACAGAGGTGTGGCGACCCCTGGCGCTGACACGAACAGAGGTGTGGCGACCCCTGGCGCTGACACGAACAGAGGTGTGGCGACCCCTGGCGCTGACACGAACAGAGGTGTGGCGACCCCTGGCGCTGACACGAACAGAGGTGTGGCGACCCCTGGCGCTGACACGAACAGAGGTGTGGCGACCCCTGGCGCTGACACGAACAGAGGTGTGGCGACCCCTGGCGCTCAACACCTAATTTGGCTACTGCTATTAGTTATATATACATTTATGTAAATGTAAAGCTTTTGGCAAACTGGAATGCTGAATAATATTATTGCCAGTGTTGTTTTTGTTATAGAACCTTTAAGATCAGTATAATGATTACAAAAATAGTTTTTTCACCAGCAAAGTCTTGTTTAACTAAAAGCAGATTAAAATAAACTGAAGCCATAGTATTCAAGAAAAAAAATATTCTCTTAACATTTCTGAATTTTTATATTTACAGTAATAACGAATGGAACGGAGTGGCCTAGCGGTAGAGAGCTAGACTGCTAACCCGTAGTCACGAGTTCGAATCCGCGTTCAGGTAATTTGACCGTCCCTGAGTCATAGTGTAAAGGCGCCTGGTCATAGTGATGACCACACTATCCCTTCATATTCCGAGGTCTCAGAGACAGGTGAAATCTACTTCACTGGCTCCATGTACCGTGAGGTTTGGAAGATGAACTCTATTTTTTACTTTCAATATCGCTATTGAAATATTTATTACACACTTCTTTGCGTTAGATCGACAATTTATATCCCCCCCCCCCCCCGCCCCCGACAAAATACAAATTGTTTAGATTGCTGTGAGAAGACTTCACCTTTCCATACCCTTATCAACCACAGTGGACGTTCCAGTGCCAAAATCCCTTCTCATATGTTATCACTTGCTCACAGACAGCGTGATTACACTTGATAAGACACTTATCTTTTTCTACTCCAGTCCTTATTCAAACCACTACTACCATCAGTCATGTCTTCGAGTGGACTAGTCATTAACAGGACGCAGATCATCTCTCACATCAACATCATAACCCGAACTCCCTAGTTTTCATTTTTTAGTAATAACGCTCAATCTTCTTATGCGCAAGACAGTTTCATTCGTTCATTATACATCCGCACAAACATTTGTTCGTTCCAATTTATGATAATAAAACATGCATCATAACAAACATCTTGAGCAGCAAATATAAGTGAGAAAACAAGCAGTCAATAGGCTTGAAAAGTCTATGTAATCGTACTTATATTTTTGAAATATTTAAAACAAGATGACAAGCGATAAAATTATAATTACATTTCTCAACTTTAAAGCTGTTTAGGAACCATCGATTTAACTCATTTTCATATTTTTGCATTGAATAGAATCCGTTGAAAAGCCGTTTTGAATTATTTAACCAATTCACATATTGAACCTAAATAGCCAGGTTGTATAAAGCAATGAAAATCACAATTGTTTTCCATTCTGTATAGCCTACTATTGTATTTATATTCAACAATATAACATCCCCTATCAACGGGTCTACGACAAATTCCCGAATGGACACTTGCCCGAATGCGACAACTGCCCAAAAAATTATATATATATATATATATATATATATATATATATATATATATATATATATATATATATATATTATATTATATTATATTATATTATATTATATATATATATATATGTATATATATATATATATATATATATATATATATATATATATACATATATATATATATATATATATATATATATATATATATATATATATATATATATATATATATATATATATATATATTGGCCGTCAGGTTCGAAAAGGTAGACCTACTTTACTTTAAATTTATTAAATGTAGTAAAGAAACTTTACCTGGCAGAAACACATTAGCAATAATTACCTGCTTACTACTCACAAAGTCAAAATCTATAACTTGACTAATACATTATTTTATGCAGTGATTTTTTGTTGTAATCAAAATTGGAGCGCTTGTTGAAAGGGAAGTAATTCTCATAATACAGGGCGCCGCTCCAGTTACAATCCCTGGCTGGGCAGCTAAGCCAGTATTGTTACTAAAGTAATAACCCACGCTACTTTGTTCTTAAGTTGAAGACGCACCGCTACGCTATACACTATCTTTCTCAATACAGCCCGAAGACTTTACATCTGAAATCTATTTTGACTACTTCTAAAGCAGCACTTTTCTTCCGATATAATTGGCTTCGATGAAAATGTAAGAATATCTCATTTTTAATCTAATTAAAATCCTAAATTAGCCAATGTACCTATGCGCATATGGTAAGCGCAGAATCGGCAAGTAGCGTTTTCGCGACAGTCGGCGTTAAGGGGTTTAAAAAAGGTATAGATAACTAACCTGGAACAGTTGTCACTTTGGGTATTTCTCTTAACACCTATCCCGCCCACGTCATTTGCTGATGCACTAAGCATAAGGAGCCGCAGTGTATCATATTGATGAAATATTGGTACTAGGATTCATGTGTTTCGTGGAGGTTAATGTTTTCTCGATGTATTCATGAGTCGCTTCACTAAGGATAAATGCCAGCTAACATACAGCATACAATTTTCGCCATCTCTTAATTTTATTGATTTATATGACAACAAAAAGATAAGGGCAGAATGGTCAAATAATAGAGCACACAACAGCTAACCCGTAAGTCCTGATTTTTTATTTCGGGCTGGAGTCCCCGGCTATGAGTACCTGACTTAAGTTAGGGAAATGGCTTATTGCTGACTTCACTATATCTCCATACGCTGAGGTCACAGAAACCAGTGGCGTAGGCAAGGGGTTTATAACCCCTCCCTTGGACCCCCACCCCTATAAATATAACCTATATATACTATATATATATATATATATATATATATATATATATATATATATATATATATATATATATATATATTGCTGACTTCACTATCTCTCCATACGCTGAGGTCACAGAAACCAGTGGCGTAGGCAAGGGGGGGTTAGGGGGTTATAACCCCTCCCATGGATCCCCCACCCCTATAAATATAACTTATATATATATATATATATATATATATATATATATATATATATATATATATATATATATATATATATATATATATATATATATATATTGCTGACTTCACTATTTCTCCATACGCTGAGGTCACAGAAACCAGTGGCGTAGGCGAGGGGTTTATAACCCCTCCCTTGGACCCCCCACCCCTATAAATATAACCTATATATACTATATATATATATATATATATATATATATATATATATATATATATATATATATAATTGTATACATATGGAAAAATATTTTTGAACCCATCCCATGACCAATTCCTGGTTACGCCACTGACAGAAACCATCTAGTGTGTTTTTCTGTGTTAAAATAAAATGCTCACCATTGGTTATAAATTACACTTTATTCAATTCACAGGCAGCAGGACCTTTGGATTTTAAGTTTAAAATTCTAGTTTAAAAAAAAAAAAGTTATTGAAATTTTAATTAAAAAAACAACAACACACCATCAACTTAGTGATCACACATGTTTTTATATAAATGCACACACATTTTAAATACTTAACATCCCCTTTCAAAGTACTGTGATGCGAAATAATTGAGACTACTGCGTATTTACCAATCTTTGTATGCATAGCTCATGGGAAAACTGGGCCAGGCCAGGTAGTGTCGTAGTGTCGCACATTTCCAGCTTGTAAGAAGGACGCCAGGAATAGTACTCCAAAAATGGCTGCCCAAGCCAGGACACGGAGACTTCATTTCCTGGTTCTGTTTTCAATTTTATCCACATCTGTTATACGCGTCAACTCCTTAGGTAAGTTACAAGGGTTAACTTAATGTTTAACAGATTCATGTTGCCGTCGTACGTTTCGTTTGTGGCATTAAAATTTTGGGGTATCCAACTTAGCTCAACATAAGAGCTAGAATACAAACATTACTTTACTCTTTAATAACTACAGTACATACAACCAGCGTATTTCATTTTTCTAATTATGTTTTTAATGGCATTTCATTGAGGTCCCCCGTATTTACAGTTTGAAGCAAATTGTTTTTAATGTGTTAAAATGTTATTTTTATTGGATTTTATTGCCAAGAATTATTTCATTTAAAATAAAAACGACATGAATTGATATTTTATTATATTGTGTTGCTGTCATTAATTAATTGTTTGTATTAGTGACAAATAATTCTAGCAGTTTGAACATGCAATTTATTTCTGTAGACGCAGATAATTTAAATCAACAATTAAAGCATTAGTGGCCTTTTTGCCTACATAATAATTATTACAATGGCGTGTAGTAGCAAAACCCAAAGTATTTTTCTAAAACAGTGAAAGATACGTTAGATAAGAACAATTGTTATTAATTCTAAACCCAGTATTTCACAAACATATATCGACAATAATATATGAATTACTATTAATACAAATCAATGAATGAAGATAAATATAAATAATAATATGAATCATCAAGACTAAAGACCAAACGGCTATACGTCATTGATTTTTCTTTTTAGTTATGGTTTAGTAATCTTAGTTTTTGTGCCGATTAGTTATTAAGCTTATGCTTCAGTTAAATTACATTTAGTTTTAAGGTTAGAATAACTTTTTAGTTAATTAATAAGCAAACAATAATATACATATAAGACAAGTAACTATATAATTTTTTACAAACATATATGTTCAATCATTTTAATAACTATAAAAATAAGCTTTTAATTATTTTTTCCTGTTAATTACTAAAGTATCAAAAACGCATTTTTAATGTTATACATTATTTTTATATTTATACAGTCTCAAATGTTTAAAGAATATTTAAATGTAACATATTTATTAAATTAATTAAAATACCATAAATTCATTCAATTATAACGGATTTGAATTTTTCTTATTTCTAATCCTTATCCACAGATCAGACAACTATAACATGTGGTTCCTCATACGAATCAACGTGGTTCCGTTCTGCAGTGCTAACATACCAGATGCAAGCGTCCTTTAAACCTTACCAGGATCCTTCAAGCGATATCCATTGTGACATCTCCGTGACCTTCACCCGGGGCATGCACCTTCTAGTCGATCTGTTCTTTGTGGACATCATCCCACTGACTCTTAACAGAACAACTTGTGACACGGGCTTAGAGATCTTTGATCAGGAGGGACGAAAGTATTACGGTAATCTTTAATACTAGTTGTTTTCGCCGCATTGAAGAGAAATACAACGGCGCAAAGCTGTTAATTTTCTACTCTTTACTACTTTCCCTTAGCAAAAAATCTAATGTGATTTACAACTCACTCAAACTTTAAATAAAAATAAAAAATAATTACGCTTTCGAACTTAACGGTTTATGGGCCAGATGAATTTTATTCATCTGTTTCTGCCACCTCGACATTTGAAGGGACAATTTGGTCATCGCTATTCATATCTTTCCCATATGACCACCCCATAGTTAACACCTCAAAAATCCATCTAGAAATATTTTACTCAATACATGTTTTTTCTTTTATAAAATATTGAGCAATTTTAGAAGAATTTTTCATAATTTGTACATAATTTGTTTACTAAAGAATGTGTCTAGAAGTATTTTCAGCCATCTTTACTTACCTCAAGTCAAATACTCAGTCAGAGCCATTCAACCGTCTCGAGCATGACAATGTGTCAAGAACACGAGACATTAGAGCTAGCAGTCGAAAGATCCAACGTGTCCATCTAACTTAGTTTAAATCTCATTAATTCATTTAATCCATAACATAATAGTCAAATTTTTAAACTCCAAACAACTGTTTTTACAGTAATAAAATTTAAAAGGAATTTATCATTTTATTAAAAATTGTTTAAAAAATTTGCATTTCGTTTTGGATCATTGGTAGATGTTAGTTCCAATTTTAGTTTATCAATCTTGATAGACTTACAGTAGCAAACAACACGATTAAAAAACACTCTAACACAATTTCACAACTGCTAACACTAAAATCTTCAGGTTGAATCACTGAATTGAGTCTGTAAGACGTCCAGAGTCGACCAATCAATGTAGGGTACTTGAATAGGGCTGGTAAGTAGGTCACCAACCAGTTCTATGGCTCATGCAGGTTTTATTCAGCTATAGAACTAGTTGGTGACCTAATTACCAGCCCTATAACGTTATGGAATGTAAAGGCGGATAGGCATAGAGCTGACCACATTATACCTAGCTTTGCCAAGAACATGGAATCAGTTAACCTCTAGTTTATCTGCTCCGTGTCTCTTGCGCTCGGACGTAAAAAGGAGATGATGATTATAATAGTAGCACAATATTTGGGCCTTACAAAGACAGGTACATTTTTACTTTCTCGTATATACGAAGTACAGAGAAAGTCTTGTAATCGTGCAAAAAAAAAATCGAGATTTTTTTCAGATCTCGACTCTTTACAGCTCCCTGAGTCAGAAAAACACGGTTGTGCAATCTTGTCCGTATGTCTGTGTGTGTGTGTGTGTCTGTCTGTCTGTGTGTGCGTAAACACGATAACTTGATTATCGTTACAGGTAGGTTGATGAAATTTCATATGTAAGTATTATATCAAAATCGTAGATCCGTATAAGTTTTTAGCGATTTTCGACAACCGGAAGTGGAACTTTTTCTACTTTGAATTTTTCAAAAGCCTATAACTTGAGTACTATTTCAGATAGATAAATGAAATTTCACACATAAGTAAATGATCTAATTTTCTGCCTTCTATCAAATTTTGAGTAATTTCCGTCGACCGGAAGTAGTGATTTACGCTATTTCCGATTTCTCAAAAGCTAATGTTAATTTATGAAGTACTAATAATATCCCGCACTACTATGCACATTTTATTTGTCGTTTACTTGGTGTGCAATTCTTTTTTTTTACGAGATTCTATTCTATTATAAAAAGTTTAAGTAATTAAAAATGGATTTAAAATATTGTCTATATCCCGAGTTGCTAATATTATATTAGAATATTCGAGAAAGTTTAGGGGAGATCAATCCCGGTTTATTCTGTCTATTAATAATTGTTATTTCCTCTCAAAGATGGACGACGTATCTGCGGAGAAGCGCGTGAGTGGGAGGAGCAAAAAAAGACAACCAATCAAACGGCTGTCATTGAGAAATCCCCACTGATATTACGTCTATACAGAAACAGCGCTTACAAAGGTCAAGGCTTCAAAATGCATCTCAACGAATTTAGACCCTATTGTAAGTTTTAGTTTTGATAACTTCTTCCTTTTATGAATGAATAGCTGAGGTAGAAATCCTCCAACTAAAATAGTATCATTTGTCAACATATTATGCGTCAACATGACTGGGTTTTTTTTCTTAATTTGACAACATAGTTTTTGAATACTCGAGAACAATCAACAAGACAGATGTTGATTGCTTTTTGGGTTTTCTCTCCTAGGTGGGTTGTTGTACCCAGTTTATAAGTCAAATCTGTCTTAGTTATCTGTCTCATGACTTTTGGGGTCCTAGGTGCTTTGACGACAGGTGCTTTGATCATAGGGGGTTTGACCATAGGGGGTTTGACCACAGCGGAGCTTTGACCATATGGGGTTTGACCGGAATCATTTAAGTGTCTTTATCAGTGTGTGCATATAATATGGTGTTGTGTTGACTAATAATGTATATAATTTGGTTTAATTTTTCTAATAGGTATTGGTAACCTGTGTTATAGTAAATGTGTCGGATTTGTAGCTATTTAGATATTTCTTTGTTTTGTCACTAATATCGTTCAAGTAAAAACTATTTTATAAAAAAATAATTTCCAAACAAGTAGTGCCTAAAACATTAAAAATATATAGGCCTATTATTCGCGTGAAACAGATACCCATTGCTAGTATTCTAATATTACACTATGCGGGATAACAACTCAGGATAAAAGCATGCTTTTTAATTAAAAAAAATGAATACTTAAATGTAAAAAAAATAGAATCTCGTAGAAAAAAGAATTGCGCACCAAATGAACAACAAAGAATGTGTGTATAAAAAAGAAAACCTAAATAATTCGGTCTGGAAGAGATTTTTCCCCTAATTTTGTGATCATGACGGTAGAAATACGAAGGAATCAAGTAAATAATGAATTCATATAATTTATTATAGAAATCGTAAACAGCGTTGAGTACTACTTACAATCACCGGAAATTTCTCAAAATATGATACAAAACAGAGAACTAGATGAAATTCCGTCCATCTAACAGAAACAGTACCTAAGTTTTGGTTACCGGAAATCGCTGAAAAGTTTTTAAGAACAAACAATTTGATATAATACTTATATATGAATTTATAAAGTAATAGTATTCCGCACTATTATACACACATAGTTTGCTGTTCACATGGTGCTCAATTCTTTTTTCTACGAGATTCTATTATATTTTAAAAAGTTTAAGTAATTAAAAAAACTATTAAAAATCATGTCTATATCTCAAGTTACCATCCCCGTAGCGTTTTACAACGGCT